>NC_090648.1:389270664-389405664 GCF_040937935.1 Hyperolius riggenbachi
GTGTACTACTATTCCCAGCAGCGACACAATGACTGGGGGGACCCTGGCTAGCGTGGCTGGAGCGCGAACTACCCTGCCTGCCTACCCAAAGCTAAACCCACAGACAAATGGTGGAAATATGACGTGGTTCGGGTATTTATTTACCCGAACCACGTGACAGTTCGGCCAATCAGAGCGCGTTCGGGTCCGAACCACGTGACCCGTTCGTCTAATCACAGCGCTAGCCGAACGTTCGGGGAACGTTCGGCCATGCGCTCTTAGTTCGGCCATGTGGCCGAACGGTTTGGCCGAACACCATCAGGTGTTCGGCCGAACTCGAACATCACCCGAACAGGGTGATGTTCTGCAGAACCCGAACAGTGGCGAACACTGTTCGCCCAACACTAGTCTCTATTAGGTTATAGGCTGACTTAATGCATGCATTCAATACCATTTCACTTTTTGCACTGTAAAATTGACAAAATGAACTTGAATCATTCTTCCATTCACAGACCAGGGCTTCCATCTCTCCCCTCTCTAATGGAGGATCCCATGCATACTTAACAGCGAAACATTTAGGCTGATCACAGTTTGCAGATATGATTGTGGCAGGCACATGTATAGGGTTAATTAGCAGGTGATTGGCAGATTCCTTATTCTTAAGAATCTCCAATACCTGTAGCAAGTGTTGAACTGTAGTGTATGCAAACTTCCCTTGGTTCACAAATAAGTTGATTTGTTCAATACTCTGTAATATCTCCTCATAATCATACTCAGATAATTCTTTTAAACAAAAATCTTTATTTTCCCTAGCCAGGGAGGAAAGTTCATTAGTAGTTTCATAAGTCCATTTAACTCCCCTGAAAGACAATTGCATTTCATTATCTGTTAATGGCAGAATCTCATTATAGGTCTCAGTCGCTAAGGATAACGACTCTGCAGATCGGACACGTTTCTTAGAACGTTTGCGTTTTGCCTTAGACCCTGCTGCCTTTGGTGATTTATTCAAAGCTGCAGGAAAATTATCAGGAACACTGTCTGCTTGCTGATCATTTTTGCAAACAATTGAAGGGGAAGCTGATTGGCCTGCTGCCAGGAGTTCATTTAGAGGAAAAGGCAATGGATCTATGCGCAAGCAGTTATGGATCACAAACGCTAGAAATTCCAGCGGTCTCTCTTTCAAATCGGAATGATTGAGAACATCAAATGCCCACTGAAACAATTGCCCTTTAAAGAAAATATAAACTAGCTGGAGTGCCCAGGTTGAAACAGGAGTCGCTTGGAGATCGGGATTGGCCAGGAACCTGGCACATTCAGAGAAAAACTCATTTTCTGTTTCAGAGCTAAGTTCTTCAAATTTCTTAAAGGAACAGGAACCATAATTAACAGTGTCATACTTTCTGGGAATCCCCCCCACAATGGGGATTGGTAATGGGGTTTTCATAATGTAAGGCTTGGTGGTGTATTTTCCACAGTCAGCATGCAACGCATGAGCTGACATGAAGGAGGTACACACACTAGCACAAGGAAACAGGCTATCCCTAGTATAGTGGAGGGGAGGACTGACTCCAATACGAGATTGTGGCGCACAGAGCCGGTGCAGATCCGACAGCCACAAACAATACTTTTGCGATAACGTCTCAGCGCAAGGTAGCGCTGAGCGCATAAACCAGAACTGAGGAGATCAGGACAGGTAGACAGAATGAACGCTTGCTAGCTAGCCGCTACTTAGTGACAGCAAGCGTCCACAACAAGACAGACTGGAATGAGGCAGCCAATGCGTTGCAGCGATGGCGTGCCTCACAAAGACAGGACAGGATAGTCAGGAAATAGCAGGATCGAGATAGATGAACGTAACACAGACAAAAATACAATAAGTATGTTTTCCTAGCGTATTACAATTACAGCTATCAATGAAACTATTTGTAACGTCTGACTAACATATGTATATATCGGCAATGAACCGATATATGACATAAGCAGGAACTCTGACTAGGACAGGAGTAATACAGGGAACAGTACTCAGAAGGATTCGCTATCTCTTCGCAGAGATGAACGCAATCCACAAACAGTAACAGAACAGGATTCAGAAGAATTCGTTATCCCTTTGCAGAGATGAACGCAATCCACAAACGGGTACAGAACAGGATTCAGAAGGATTCGTTATCTCTTCGCAGAGATGAACGCAATCCACAAACAGAACCAGGAGCAGGGTAACTAACTCAGCACGGGTGATCACGATACGCGCAACCTACCAAAACGTGCTGGAAAGCTGACTAACTGCACACAGGATATAAACAGTTCGTGTACGTATACATCCGCGACACTGATGTATCAACGTAACACGAATACAAGGAAAATAATAAACGTGCTGGTATGCATATATATTGGCAATGAACCATTATATGATGCAAAGACCAGCAAAGTATCTTTAGAACAAGAAACACGATCTGGGGCTGAAGCGACAGCAAGACAGGCTTAAACTGAAGCTATGAAAACCCGAGGAGTCCTGCAGGAAGCAGATCTTTATACTGAGGTCATCCAATGGGAGCAGACATGCAGATTCCCACACAGGTGAATGATAATCAGTCACAAGCTGACAGCAGGGAAAGGCAGACAAAGCTATGCAGCTTGCATGGAAAGAGATCAGAACTGCCTGAGCTGCAGTACTACTACTTCCAGCAATACCTGCTGCAGCAGCGATCATGACAGTGTCGATGGCTTCTTCTCTGGTATCCACAGTCCTGGTGGGTGTTACGCCGAGACTTGTAGTGCTGATGGGCATGTTTCGGTGGCTTCTGTTTCCGATGAGGTCGGTTTCGGGTGGACTGACTCTGGAATTGGACCTTGTCGGGCTGTCCCGACCTTCATGAGTCTTCTGTTAGAGTTGTTTGGAGACATCAGTTTTGAGGGTCGTCTGGAATTCGACCCAAGGAGGGGGGGTACTGTGAGAATCCGCTCAGCTGCCTGCGCAGGCAGACAGCCTTTTGACCATTGTTTAGGTTTGCATGCTGCAGGACTCTGGAAAGGAGACCTTCTGTCAGTTTTGCAGCTTGTGTTGCTGAGGAATTTGCATACATTAGTCATGCAAATTCCTTTACCTGCCTTCTTTTGATGACTGGCACTATAAAAGCATTCTGCTCCCAGAATGCTTTACTGGACATTTCCCTTTCATGGTCTGTTCCTGATGGACACTCCTGAGTGTCAGCCATTCTCGTTTGTTAAAGTTATCTTAGTGTAATTCGTGGGAATGCACTAGGCAGTTTCCCTAGTGCAGTTAGGATTGCATTATCTGTTTTGCCTGTTCCGTCTGTCATGTGTTTGGATCGCACAAGCCCTACCGTTAGCGGCTGTGGATCCTTCTGATTGAGTCTGGAGTGTAGGTTGGAGCAGCGGTTGTTTCTGCCTACCTCATCTGTTCTGTCTGCCGTGTGTTTGGATCGCACTCGCCCTAGCGTTAGAGGCGGTGGATCCTTCTGGTCTGAATCTTGGAGTTAACCTTGGCTGCGGTCGCTATCGGTTACTCCTCTCTCTGTCGTGTGCTTGGATCACACTGCTCTGGCGGAAGAGCAGTGGGTCTTTTCTCATACTTGGTTCGCACTGGCTCTGACAGTAAGAGCAGTGGTTCCTGTGTGACCTTTTCCTGTTGTTTGTTTGTCTGTTTGTTTACGCTTGCTGGTGCCTGCGGTAAGGCAACCGTGTAGCTAGCGTGTCTGTGTGGTGTCTGCCTTGTTTTGGTTAGTTAGGGCGGCACTCTTGTCCCCGGGTGCTTAACGCACAGGGACCGTGCGTAAACACATTCACTGTTGCGAATGAGTGCGGTGGACGCGTTTAGCTAGTGTTGGTTATTTTTCTTATCTTCTCATTGTGTGATTTTCTGTGCCTTTGCTACCCTTGTGCGCTGTCCTGCTCTGTCTTGTGCCTGTATCGGCAATCGCCAATCTTGCGATTGCGTTCCCACTTTGTTTCTTCCGCTGTTGTGTGTTCACGGTCGCTGGGTGGCGGCTAGATTGGTGCACACACATACATCCTGTCCCTGTGCTCTTTCTCTTTAAGGGCTCTTCAGCCCCGTTTGTCGGGTTCTGTACAATTCCCATCTGGCATCTGTGGCTGTGCAGCGGCGGTGTTCGCCTGCACTCCACAGCGCCATCTGCCGGTGGGAATTGCCCTCTGCGGGTGCATAGCACCTAGCCTGGGTTTTCCAAAATTATACGCTGGTGGAGGGTTTTCGTTGTGTCAGTGCGCGTCTTGTGCGCTGACCACGAAAACGACCCCGTCACCGTTACAAACTTCTTACCAATTTTTACCTATATGGTATATATAAGCTGTGATGAATATTAACATTGTGTCTATTAATGCTAGAGGATTAAATAGTGCATTTAAGAGGAAAATACTGTGGATGGAATTAGAACAAAGGAAGGGGAACATACTGTTTGCACAAGAGACGCACCTTCTACAGAAAGACACGCACTATTGCGCAAACAAATTGTTCCCCACTATGATACACAGCACCTTTACAAAAAAAAAAAGGGGAGTATGTATAGGTTTTCACAAAGATCTTGAAATTATAACGGATAACACTATAATAGATCCCCAAGGTAGATATATTATATTTATACGACACATTAATATTATTGCTATAACGTTAGTCAATGTTGTATACTGCCCCAATACAGCTCAAAAAAGATTTCTACAAAAATTAATTAACAAAATTAAACAGGTTCAAAAGGGTGCACTATTATTGGGGGGAGATATGAATGCAATAATTTCAAAACTTGACTCTTTAGTTAAGAACCCCAAGACCCCCCTTCTTCAATCTCTCCTCAGTTGGAATGACCTTTTTGACCCCTGGAGAATCATTAATGGCTCTCAGCGAGATTACTCTTCTTTCTCACAGGTGCATAGTTCATACTCAAGATTAGATATGTTCCTAGTAGATCGAGATTTTCTTAGATTAGTCATTTCTGCAGATGTGGGATCCATCCTATGGTCTGACCATGCCCCAATACAAATACTCCTCTCCTCCTCTTTTCCTAAATCCCCTACTCGCCAATGGAAACTTAAAATTCGCTTCTTTCTGATCCAGAAGACCATAAATACTAACCAGTGAACTCTCCAGAAAATGAATGATGACACAGGTAAAGAACTTTTTCTCTTAAGACAAAAAGTTAAAAAATCTCTTAGCCCATGACTTTGACCTAGTACTCCAGAAAAACAAACTAAGCCACTACTCCCAGTCAAACAAAGCAGGAAAATATATGACTAACGCCATTAAATATAAACTTAGTAGAAATAGAATAACTTTGATTATTCACCCATTTTCCAAAGAGAGAATAACTGACCCTATGAAGATTGCCAATGTCTTTAAAGATTTCTATTCTCAGCTTTACAACCTCCAAAATGACCAACAAACTCCCCAACCCAACTCTCAAACAATTTCAGCGTTCTTAAAATCAATTAAACTTCCCATTGTAAATACAGATCAACTAAACAGGTTAAACGAACCCTTCACAAGGGATGAAATCTCTAAAACTATATCTGCACTTAAAAATAACAAGGCCCCAGGTCCTGACGGCCTGCCCAACGAATATCTTAAAATCTTTGCTCTTTCCCTGACACCAACGCTTGCTGACTTATTCAATAGCTTCTCTGATCTAAACCCTATACCTTCGGAATTTCTAGCAGCCAACAGTTCAATAATACCAAAACAAGGGAAAAACCCAGAAATCATAGCGAATTACCGTCCCATATCTTTGTTAAACTCAGATATAAAACTGCTAGAATTATAAAAGTTACCCCAACAATCTTACCGAATTACTGTTATGAATAGCGGAGACGCCGCCGCGCGGTCTGGCAGTGGGGCGGCTGTCTACGCGTTCAGACCGGCGGTTTCCGTACAGCAGCATGCGTCTGGTTTGCCTGGGCCTTCTAGTGCACACAGATGGAGAGTGTGAGGATCCGCTCGGCTGCCTGTGCAGGCAAGGCAGCCTTTTGACCACTGTTCAGGTCTGCATTCTGTAGGTCTCTGGAAGAGAGACGTTTTGTCAGTTTGGCAGCTTGCTGCTGAGGAATTTGCATACGTTTGTCATGCAGATTGCCTAGCCACATCCTTTGTAGGCTTGCTCTATATATACCATGTGATATCACAGATCTGGGCTGGTCATAAGGGTTAGTCCTGTGAAACATTCCTGGAGTGTCAGCCCTGCTCTTTGTTTAAAGATTAGCTTAGAGTAATTCCTGGGACTGCACTAGGCAGGTTCCCTAGTGCAGTTAGGATTGCTTATCTGTTTTGTTTGTCTGTTGCGATTGTCCTGTCCCAGCGGTGGTCGACATGAGATCGTTCTGATCTTTGGTCTTGGAGTATAGCTGGAGCAGCGGTTGCTACCAGCTATCTCATCTGCCTGTCTAACTTGGATCGCACTCGACTTGCGCTAGTGCTGTGGATCCTTCTGTTCTGTCTTCCTGGATCGCACTAGCCTCTTGCGCTAGTGCTGTGGATCCTATCTCTCGCTTATTTCTGTTTTCGTGTATCTGTCTTGTCTGCTACGAACGCTTGCTGGAGGCTCGGTGAGGTAACCGTTAAGGAAGCGCTCGCGTCCTCTGTTTCATGTTATTCTGTCGGTGGTTAGTTAGGCGTGCTTGTCTCTGTTGTGCTTATCACGCGGAGACCGCGCATAAACGCGTGCACTGTTGCGAATGAGTGAGGTGTTCGCGTTTAGTTAGCGTTTGTTGTTTTCCTTGTCTCCTTATTGTATTATTTGCTGTGCCTTTGCTACTCTCGTACTCTGCCTTGCTGTAGCCTTGTGTCACCTCTGGCAATCGCCTCTCTCGCGATTGCGTACCTACTTCATATCTGCTGTTGTGTATGCACCGTCGCGGGTTGGCGACTAGTTTGGTGCGCACACATACAATCTGTCCCTGTGCTCATTCTCTTCTGCAATCGCTTCTCTTGCGATTGCGTTCTCACTTGGTTTCTTCTGTTGTGTGTCCACCGTCGCAGGTTGGCGGCTAGATTGGTGGACATACATACATTCCTCATCTGTGCTTATTCGGTCTTGTGACGCTGTTAGCAATCGCCATCTCTGGCGATTGCCTTCTCACTTTGTCTTCATGGTTGTGTGTTCATCGTCGCAGGGTGGCGACTAGTTTGGTGGACACACATACCCTCTGTCGTTTTGATCTCTCTCTTTCAGGGCTATCTTGCCCTGCAGTTCTTCCCTTCGTACAATTCCTGTCTGCCGTCTGTGGCAGGGCAGAGGAGCTTTTCCTCTGCACTCCACAGCTCCACCTGTCGACAGGAATTTCCCTCTACAGGTGCTTTGCACCTTTTGCTGGGTTCCCGCAAATTATACGCTTGTGGAGGATTTCCGCCGTGTCAGCGCACGCCTTGTGCGCTGATCACGGAGAGAATTCCACAATCGTTACAGAGAGCTACGCGCGCTAGAAGGCAGGCCCTTTATGCCAGTAGGAGAGGGATCAGCTGTTCAGGACGATCAGCTGATCCCAGTGCAGCTACTGATTGGCTGAGTGGCGCAGGGCGGCGCTGAGGAGCGCTGCAGTATATATAGATCTTGCTGGTCAGTCTCTGGTTGTCTGCCGTTGCGAATACTTACGTGTGAACACTCCGACCTCAGTCAGATCCCACAGTGTGTTAGAACCAGGTGGACCTGAGAATTCACACTTAGCCAGATTACGCTCTTCTTATACTTTAGACCAGTTCCGAGGTGTTGAGACCAAGGACCTCACACCCAAGCTTAGGATCACTGTGTCATTGCTGTGTTATACTTTAGACCAGTTCCGGGGTGTTGAGACCAAGGACCTCACACCCAAGCTTAGGATTACTGTGTTATTACTGTGTTATACTTTAAACCAGTTCCGGGGTGTTGAGACCAAGGACCTCACACCCAAGCTTAGGATTACTGTGTTATTACTGTGTTATACTTTAGACCAGTTCTGGGGTGTTGAGACCAAGGACCTCACACCCAAGCTTAGGATTACTGCGTCATTGCTGAGTTATTCTTTAGACTAGTTCCTGGGTGTCGAGACTAAGGACCTCACACCTCAGACTAGGATTGTGCTTTATATCTGTTATGACCATTTGCTCTGTCGACCTCTCTCTTGCTTTCTGATTCGGTACCTCTGCATATCTGCCTACCTGTTGCCAAACCTTGCCTGTACCCGATTACCGAATCAGCCTTCTGTCTCTGTATCTTATCTGCTCGTGTGTTGCCGACCTGGCCTGCCCGACCCTCCTGGCTGTCACTCATCCCTTGAGTGTTCAGTCTGTCTGTACTATCTGTGACACTATTCCACCAAGTGTCAGTTAGCTACTAGGACTCCTGCTTCTCAGAGAGTCCGGCCTGCTAAGGCAGCCAGTGGCCTCTACTCCTCTGGAGTCCCCTGGCTGCAGTACAGTCTGTTATCAGATCACCAAGTAATCACTGGTTGCCAGGTTCTCTCTATTCCCTCTCTCAAGGAGATAGTCCCTGTACAGCCGAGGGCCACCTGCTCCTCAGGTGGTCGCTGGCCGAGTTGTCTGTGTCTCCCGCCTCACGGGAGATAGCCTACAGTTACACCAAACATTTACACTTCATTAGGTGTCCAGAGGTTAGTCATACTTGTATTATTGGTGATTCTGCAGATCATCCATAATCAGGTATACATCTGTATTGTTAATGATTCTGCAGATCATCAATAGTCAGATTCTCTCTGTGTGCTGACACCAATCGTTACAATGACCAAGTGGGATTCACCCCAGGACGGCAGGCGACGGATGGCACTAGAAGAATTATCAATATAATAAAACACATAGAACTCTCTGGAAGGCCTTCTCCCAGGGATGGTCGTAGTCAGCCAACTTCGCTACGCTAGAACTACGCATAGTTTTACGCAATTACGCTTTGCCAAACTACAGCTTCGTAATCAAATATTTGATGCGTATGCATTACGTAGACTACGCGTTAAAATACGCAATTACGCGTAGTGCAAAGCGTAGTGTATGCGGATGCTTATGCCCGCATGCAGAACATTTTACGCATTAATTCCTTTTTAAATGCCTATACCGGAAACTCTTCTATGCGTACATTCCCCTTTCCCATGCGTAAATTTGTAAGCATACAATTGCACTCGGAAAATTAGACGCGAGTAGCGCATTCGTAGTTCACTACGCAATACACTTGTTACGCATAGTGGCGCAAGATATGCGTAGTGGTACTTCGCTGCGCGTAAATTCGTAAGCGTAGTTTTAAAATGTGACCTGCGAAGTACGATGCGTAGATGCGAACTACGATGCGTAAATTCGCACTGGCGTAGTTTCTGCTCATCCCTGTTCTCTGCTCCTTTCTTTGGATGCCGAGAAGGCCTTCGACAGAGTGCACTGGGGGTTCTTAGAAGCGGTTCTGGATAAATTTGGGTTTCAGGGAAAAATAAAAACCGCAATCCAATCTTTATATTCCTCTCCCTCCGCCAAGGTGAATGCAGCAGGCTTCTACTCAAGTAGCTTTACTATCACAAATGGCACCCAACAAGGGTGCCCTTTGTCTCCTGTCATTTTTACTTTAATAATGGAAACAGTAGCTGCAAAACTAAGGAATGACTCCACAATCAAAGGCACAAAAATTGGCAAGGACATATTTCTGATCAGTATGTTTGCTGATGATGTTATCCTCTCTTTGGAAGACCCCATTAACTCTTTAAACCGAGCAATAGAAATACTTCAGGAATTTTCAGCTGCCTCCCTATATAAATTAAACCAATCCAAATCTACTCTAATGGGACTAAATCTATCTCAACCCACCAAAAAGGCTATAACCGCTATGTACCCCTTTTCATGGTCCGATACCTCCCTACAGTATTTAGGAATTCAACTAGCCGCAAAAACATCTAATCTGTTTCTTTTGAATTATGTCCCGCTTTTATCTAAACTCAAAAACGAGTGTACAAAACTTTCCAAACACTTTTTCTCATGGACAGGAAGAATAGCTGCTCTAAAAATGTTTATTATCCCTCAAATCCTCTATGTGTTTAGAACGGTTCAAATACCTGTTAAAAAAAAGTTTCTTTGTTGACATCTCGAGGATAATCAACCAATATACAGTATTTGGCAAGGGAAGGAAAGCAAGAATCTCATCCCATTTTATGTCAACTCCGAAAAGAAAGGGTGGTATTGGTGCCCCCTGCATATGGTCTTATTACTTAGCTGCCAATTTAGAACCCCTAAAATTCTGGTGGAACAACGATCAAAATAAGATTTGGATTAAAATAGAAACAAATGCACTAAAATCTGACCCGAGAGAAATCCTTCTATCTACGGCTCTAGGCCTCAAACACCACTGCTTTACTTCCCCCACTACCATTGCCATGCTGAAGGCATGGGAACATTTTCTAAAATTCCCACCCAACAGTCCTAACATCTCTTCCCTAAAAATCCCAATATCCACATTATCATTATTTAGCCCAGGTATCAACACCACACTTTGGAGTAACAAGGGTATCTCATGGATAAGCGATATTTTCAATAAAGGGAAAATTATGCCATTCGCACAACTACAAGCTAAGTACAATATACCAACTTCGCACCTCTTCCTATACTATAGAGTGAGACATATCATATCTTCGTTTATAAAATTTCCAGTTAACCTACCAGATTATATACTGACATTTTTAAACAGCAAAATGAACTACTCAGGTGCAATCTCAGTATGGTACAATGAGCTATTACCTGATCATGAAAAAAAATCTGAACAAATATTGTAGAATCTGGTCAGTAGATCTGAATATGGACATATGCCCCACCAAATTGTTGTACTCTCTAAGATTCATCTTAAAAGTTTCTAGATGTAACTCACATTGGGAAATTATCCAAAAAATAGTCACCAGATGGTACCTGACCCCCAGGCGAATTGCATCATTTTCCCACAATAGTACTGATAAATGCTGGAAGTGTAATAACCAACCCGGTACACTACGCCATATGTTATGGGAGTGTTCAGTAGTTAACCAACTCTGGGTGAAGATTGACAATTTGCTAAAACAGATAATTTCTCCGAAATTCTATTTAACACCTCAATTAGCTTTGCTACTATACAATATTGGTGATCTACACACTAAACATAAATCTCTTTTCTGTCACATACTAATTTCTGCCCTTCAACCTATAACTGCAAGTTGGAAATCCTCAGTGCCGGTTTCATTTAACCAACTTCTAGCTAATGTCAACTACAATATGAAATTAGAGAGCTGCATCAGGGGTAGAGACCTCCTCAACAACTCAGAATTTAAACTTCCCGAGCATTGGCTGCTTCCCTTTGCAGAATCTACATAGAGACATATTCCTAAGTGCCAAAAGCATCAAAATAACAACACCTTGGCCAAATCTATTATGTATAATCCATTATGCCCAATCTACTATGCCCCTTACATAACCCCCCCCCTACCATTTTCTTAATCATGAGCCAAATGATATCCTCCTAGCTCTAGTTTACTCAATTGGAATAATTGCCCTCTGAAACACAGCAAAATATGATATAACCCAGAACTAATTGACCCTTTTCTAGTCTCCTCTTTCCTATCTTTGCCTATCCCTAATTGATCTGTCTATCTTGTTCTTTTCCTCTATGTGACCATAAGGTTAGGATCTAGTTGTTTCAGATCCCTCTTACCCAGTCATCTTTTCTCAATGAGCAAACGGATCTCCTGCCTACCCAAGCTAAGAGTGGCCATGAAAATTGGGAACACAGGATATGTTGAATCTAGCTTAGTACACAATTCTCTCCTTCTCTTGTTTTATTTTTGGTTTTCTATTGGCATACAAT
Source organism: Hyperolius riggenbachi (assembly GCF_040937935.1). Lineage (NCBI taxonomy): Eukaryota > Metazoa > Chordata > Amphibia > Anura > Hyperoliidae > Hyperolius > Hyperolius riggenbachi. The sequence goes on from NC_090648.1 coordinate 389,282,457, forward strand.
TTATATAATGTACACAGATATCTACTCTGTTTGAAATATTATCGCATACTGTTTAATACAACATGTTATCTGGGGTTTTTTTTTGTGTGAAACTGAATAAAAATCCATTGAAATAAAAAATTTTTTTTACAGGCATAAAGATATGGGGGGACTAGGTGTACCCAATTTACTCAAGTTTCACAATGCAGCGAGGTGTGTCCAAATACTTAGCTCAGTGTGAGGAAACGCGGAAAGGCCGCCACCAGGGCTCAGAGTGAGGCGGCTGTTTCCGCGTCCAACATGGCGGCACAACGAGGAGAAACCGCCGCATGCCACATGGACATGGCGGCGGATTCCGCGTTGGAGGCAGCAGATTGCACGGATAGCAGAGCAACTGACAGTGCAGCCGGACGCGGGGAAACCGCCGCTACCTTAGAGAGCGGGGCAGCGGTCCCCGCGCTTGAATCAGGGATTACATTGCAAGACATGTCTGGTGTGGCTGGGACTGCTAGTCCACACAGATTCAGGGCGCGCGCGCGCTGAGAGGCAGAGCTTATATGACAGCCAGAAGAGGGTCAGCTGACCAGGCTGGTCAGCTGACAATTTCACCACTTGCCATTGGTCCAGCACTTAGGGGAGGCGCCGGAGAGCACCTTACTATATATACTGGGTGCTGGGCATTCTCTGGTTGTCTGCTGTTGCGATCACAACGTGGTAGCACTCAGACCTTGTTTGTATCTGTGTTCTAGCATAGTTTCCAAAGGTGTTGACATCAAGGCGTTCACACCTTAGCATTAGGAACATTGCATTGTATTATTTGTTATGACCTTCCGCCTGTCTGACTATCCCCCTGAACTCTGATCTTGTACCTTGCTATTTCTGATATCCTGTTGCCAAACTCTGCTCGTTCCTGGACTCGGTATTTGCATCCTGATTCTGTACTTTATCTGTCTGTGTGTTAACGACCTGGCTTGCCGACCTCGAGAACTGGCCTTACTGTTGGAGGCAGTTCCCAGACCTGTTAGTGACACCCTCCCTCTTGGGTGTCACTCACGCTCTGACCTTCCTACCCTCAGCCTAGCTCCTCCCTCCTGGAGAGTCTAGGCCATAGGAAGGAACATACTTCTGGTGAAGTGCTCAAAGTATACTGTTGCATAAACGCTCACTTGTTCTCCCTGGTGTCCAGAGGTTAGTAGATATATCTGATTATCGGTGATACTGCAGATCACCAATAATCGGGTATATTCTGTATTCTCGGTGATACTGCAGTTCACCGGTAATCAGACCCTCTCTGTGTTACACCGATTGTTACACTCAGCCTTTAACTCTCATTCATCACAATGGAGCTCAATTGAGAACACCCAAATAACCTCCTTCAGTATCCAAGCCTTACTATGGTTAAACCCTTCCCCAACCCGGAACTACAAACTTAAAAACCCATTGACAAAAGATACCTTTAAACTTTGGAACACACTGAGATTCAAATACAAACTCACCTCATCTCCCTCCTCCCTAGCCCCGATTTCCAATAATCCGGATTTCCCACCAGGTCTGGAGGCAAAGAATTTTGAATGGTGGCACAAAAAAGGTCTTTAAAATACACAATTTAATAAAGAATGTGTGAGGATCCGCTGGGCTGCCTGCGCAGGCAGGCAGCCTTTTGACCACTGTTCAGGTCTGCATTCTGCAGGTCTCTGGAAGAGAGACCTTTTGTCAGTTGTGCAGCTTGCTGCTGAGGAATTTGCATACGTTTGTCATGCAGATTGCCTAGCCACATCCCTTGTGGGCTTGCTCTATAAAGAGCTATGTTTCCCACAGTAAGTGGCTGGTCATAAGAGTTAGTTCCTGTGTAACACTCGCCTGGAGTGTCAGCCTTGCTATTTGTTTGAAGATTAGCCTAGAGTAATTCCTGGGACTGCACTAGGCAGGTTTCCCTAGTGCAGTTAGGATTGCTTATCTGTTTTGTTTGTTTGTTGCGATTGTCCTGTCCCAGCGGTGGTCGACAGGAAATCGTTCTGTGTGCCTGGGTGCTAACTGGAACAGCGGTTGTTACTGGTAGCCTCTTCTGATCTGTTTTCCTGGATCGCACCAGCCTCTTGCGCTAGTGCTGTGGATCCTTCTGGTCTGCTACTCTGTACTTGGATCGCACTAGCATCTTGCGCTAGCGCTGTGGATCCTTCTGTTCTGTCTTCCTGGATCGCACTAGCCACTTTTGCTAGTGCTGTGGATCCTATCTCTCGCTTGTTCATGTTTTCGTGTGTCTGTCTTGTCTGCTGCGAACGCTTGCTGGAGGCTCGGTGAGGTAACCGTTAAGCAAGCGCTCGCGTCCTCTGTTTCATGTTTGTCTGTCGGTGGTTAGTTAGGCGTGCTTGTCTCTGTTGTGCTTATCCCGCGGGGACCGCGCATAAACGCGTGCACTGTTGCGAATGAGTGCGGTGTTCGCGTTTAGCTAGCGTTTGTTATTTTCCGTATCTCCTCATTGTATGATTTGCTGTGCCTTTGCTACTCTCGTGCTCTGCCTTGCTATAGCCTTGTGTCACCTCTGGCAATCGCCTCTCTCGTGATTGCGTTCCTACTTCATATCTGCTGTTGTGTATGCACCGTCGCGGGTTGGCGACTAGTTTGGTGCACACACATACAATCTGTCCCTTTGATCTCTCTCTTTCAGGGCTATCTTGCCCTGCACAACACAGATCCTGAATTGATCAACAATTTAACAAATTATTCCCTCACAAAGGGATAAAACTTAACATTTATTTATGCATTAAAACCTTCTAGGATTACTGTCATACTAGTGACTACATTAAAGGTTGATACAGTAGGTAAAGTTATAAAGAGTAAATACTCATCCCACTGTCAGCCAGGTAATAACCGTTTACAAAAAAAACCCCACCATACATGAAAAACCCGACATGTTTCACTTCCTATTTGGAAGCTTTCTCAAGGGAAAGGTGCAGTGCATTAAGTGCATATAGTGATAGGATGCATTACAAGGTTATTAAAAACATTATCATTAGTAGCATAGCGTATAGGCTTATGACAGCAGCCCATCCATTATGGCGGAGTAGCCCTCCTTTTATACTTCTCAGAGGTCACATGGGGTAGGGGTGGGGCCACATTGCTTACTCCCCTTCCATTTCCACAAATAATTGGTTTAGACAACTGTCAATCATATATTCACCAATCGGTGGAGGGCTCCATCTACATTCATACGATTCAGAAAAGGCACTTAAGGAGAGAAATGAGTCTATGCATAGGAATATTGGTGCATCTGGGTCTATATCCTACCTCATATCTAAAGCTGATATCATCATTTTTCGTGCACTATGTAAAAAGCCTTAATTTCCACCAAGCCGATATTCCAGCGCGCCCATTGGTTCCCAGGGGTCACATGGTGCTTACCAGCCTTATCCAATGGCAGCGCGCAGTTACCTGCATTGATTCCACGGGTAGCGCTGATTCGTCTAGATGTGAGTAGCGAATCGGCATGACGCATATGCGGAAGTATCTCCGCATAGTCCTCTGCCATAGGGCTACAGCGCTGCATGGGAGAGAGGGGAGGGAAAAAGTAGGCGTCACTGATGACGGCTAATATTAGTGTTCTAGAGGCCATAGTAGGCCGCTGCGGGTAACGCCCATTACGCTGCTATAGGTCAAACGCAGCATAGGGCGTATCAATAAAATATAAACAAACCCTCCTCTAATCCTAAAAACAACCTCTCTCCTCAACACGTGTATATATTCTCATGGCAACCAAACACATCACCCAACAAGACGGTTTCATATACAATAGATAGAGGCTCGGAAGTATACAGGCCGCTAGCCACAATACTTATTGCATATATCAAGGTAATCTTATATCAGCTATCAATATTTGGACTGGCCATCAGCCAGATCTCTTAAAGAGGCACTCATTATTACACTTAGTATTAGAACTCAGTATTAGTACGGGATAGACAGAGGAGGGTACACATACTGGCTGCTCCCAGCAGCACAATCCATATTTATATATATATTATAATTGGAGAGCTGGCACTCCCCTTGATCCCAAGTATTCCACACATACATACAGTGGATAGGGACAGAAACAACACAAAACATTGTTAAGAGGGACTCACAGGGACAGATGGTTCTTGGGCATCACAAAGTGTGACAATTTATGGAAGGTGAGTATTCTTATAAACATTCTTATAGAAAAGGGGTATATGTAAACCCCTCATTGAGGCCACCCGGAGATAAAGTACCCATCCTATATATCCACTGGGCCTCAATTTGCCTCAGTTTCTGGTCCAGGTTACCCCCTCTTGGGCCCATCCTCCATTGTTGAATCACCCAATATCTCAGTCCCCCAGGGTCTCCCTCGTGATGTTCCAAAAAATGTCGTGCAACAGATGTGTTGCGTTTGTGTTTAATGTCACCTATGTGTTCCAGGATCCGTGTCTTCACTGCTCTCGTTGTTTCTCCAATATATACATATGAACAGGGGCATTTTAAAGCGTATACAACTCCCTCCGTGTCACAGTTGTAAAAATCCCAAATGTCAAAGAGTCTACCATTTTTTGGTGCCTTAAACTGTTTGCATTTTTCCACAAAACAACAAGCCTTACATTTTCCACATCTGTGCATCCCATTTAAATCTGTGCTCAACCAAGTTTTTTTCTTTTTTTGTGCCTTTCCAGCTTGTGACAGAAAAGAGTGTGTTAGTGAGTCACCTAGATTTCTACCTCTCCTATAGGTAAACTGTGGGAATGTTGGTAAAATTTCTTTTAATTGTGGATCAAGCATCAGTAGCAACCAGTGTTTTTCCACGATCCTCTTGACACTTTGGGATTTGTTAGTAAACGTATTAATAATTCTTGTTTTCCCCTCATTTGTTTTTCCTCTTGTTCTTGGAATAAGGAGTTCCTGTCTTTCAACATCCCTTGCTTTTTCCTCTGCTTTTCGTAACACATACTCTGGATAGCCCCTTGCCTGGAACCTTCTGTTCAAATTACGACATTCATTATTAAAATCGATTTGGTTCGAGCAATTCCTCTTTGCTCGTAGAAATTGTCCCTTTGGGATACCCCTTTTTAATGGTTCAGGGTGGTAACTGTCCCATGCAAGGAGGGAATTTGTGGATGTAGCTTTTCGATAAATTTTAGTATCAAGACCTCCATCCTGGTTTTTACGAATTTGTACGTCCAAAAAGTTAATTACATTCCGATCGATTTCATGAGTAAAAAACATCCCAATTGGATTATTATTGAGCAGAGACACAAACTCTGTGAACATGTCCCTGGGGCCGTCCCACAGAATGAACACATCATCTATGAAACGGCCCCAGAAGACCACGTGAGACGTATACACCGCCAGCTCCTCCCCAAACACAATCGTATCCTCCCACCATCCAAGAAACAAATTGGCATAGGAGGGGGCACACGCTGTGCCCATGGCACAGCCCCTCTCCTGTAGGTAGAATTGGTTCTGAAACAAAAAATAATTGTGTGTAAGTATAAACTGCAGTAATTGCAATATAAAAGTGGAGTGTTCTCTCATGTGTATACTTCTAGTTTTCAAAAAGTAGTCAATGACCTGAATGCCCAAGTTATGCCCAATGTTATTATACAGAGCTTCAACATCAAGACTTGCCAGCCATGTGTTCTCAGTGATCTTTATGTCATTAAGTTTATTCAACAAGTCCATTGTGTCCCTTATATATGATGGTAGGGTCTCCACAAACGGGCGCAGAAAGTAATCAACATACTTGCTAGCATTTTCCGTCAAGCTACCATTGCCAGATATTATTGGACGTCCTGGGGGGAAAGCAATATCCTTGTGGACCTTAGGGAGGGCATAAAAGGTGGGTACTGTTGGAGATTTGTTTAAGATGTTATCAAAGTCTTTTTTGTCAAGAGTTCCATTATCCCTTGCTGTCTTGAGTATTTCTTCCAATTCTTTATAGAACACGTCAGTGGGATTACCTCCCAACTCTTGATATTGTTTACGATCTTTCAACAATTTTAGACACATCTGCACATAATTATCGCGGGTCATAAGTACAATATTCCCCCCTTTATCTGATTTTTTTATCACAATTTGATCATCCCTCCTTAATTTTTCAAGTGCTCTTTCCTCTCCCCTGCTCAAATTCGACCGTCTTCCATTAGAGTGTATATCAGGATTTCTAGCCAGATCCTCAAGATCTTTTGTGACCACATCCAAAAAACATTGAATTGAAGGGTAGTTATTAATACTGGGACAAAATTTACTCTTAGTAGGTAAGTCACTGGCTGGTGTACCTGTTTGTACCACCCCAAAGTTGTTTTCTTCTAGCAGAGAATTTAAAACAGTTAGGGCCAACTCATCTCTCTCATCTGCTCTCCTAGTCGTCATCGTTGGTGTATTCATAAACTTGTGTAGTGCTAGTTTTCTGGCAAAGAGGTTTACATCTTTTATTGTCTCAAAAAGATCAAAATTGGGAGTAGGGACATAGGATAGACCCTTTGTCAAAACCGATATCTCGTCTTGATCGAGTATACGTTCAGTGAGATTGATAATTTGCATTTTATCTTCTTGTGCGACATCAACTACCATTCCTCCTCTCTCTCCCTTCTCTGATTGGGTTTGTAACCCCATCTGTTCCTGTTCCTTAAGTTTCTGGGGGTCTGACCAGATGGTGTATCTTGTCCCCTTGGTTTTCCCCTCCCCTTCGGTTTTTTGGGTTTCGCAACTGGTTCCCCTGATTCAGATCCTACACTTTGTTCACTCTCGGATTCAGTACCTGTTTCTGTTTCCGAGTTAATAGGGCCTTGAGGGGGATTTTTTGGCTGTTTGGGGGTACGTTTCCAGTCATACACCTTCCCATGTTTGAAATCATTTATATCACGTACATACTTCCTGTGTTTTTTGGTTTTAATCATCTCTTTATGTGCATGAACCTTATTTTGTAGTTTTTGTTCAAGCTCTTTAAAGGCAGGGTTGGCTTTGAAACTCATGATTTTTTTATGTTCCTCTGCCAAATTTTTATTAATGCTTTCCAGGGACTTTAGCTCAAAATCCCTTAGGTAAGTCATGAGTTCCAAAGTTTGTTTGGTTTTTAATTTATTCCATCCCTTCATGAACTCCTCATTCTCAGTGTGTTTATGTGGTATTACAAGATTCCGTAAACCCCGTACAGTAATATTTTCCTTTAGGTAAGTATTAAAGCTTGAGATCTCCCACCAGCTGCGATTATGGTCTTTATATATATTAAAGATCTTTTTAAAGGCCTCATTGATTTCAGAGTCAGGGGGTGTATTAATGACTAGATCCGAATCACTCTTTTCTTCTTGATTAGAAAAGACCTCTTTTGCCTCAGCAACAAGTTTATTTATATCTGGTATTGAATCCAGGAAACCCGCCATTTTTACAAAGTATGAAGATTCCCTTGTAGAGGTAGATGGTGTCAGGTCACCAAAATATAATCAAATATACACAACACAGATCCTGAATTGATCAACAATTTAACAAATTATTTCCTCACAAAGGGATAAAACTTAACATTTATTTATGCATTAAAACCTTTTAGGATTACTGTCATACTAGTGACTACATTAAAGGTTGATACAGTAGGTAAAGTTATAAAGAGTAAATACTCATCCCACTGTCAGCCAGGTAATAACCGTTTACAAAAAACCCCCCACCATACATGAAAAACCCGACATGTTTCACTTCCTATTTGGAAGCTTTCTCAAGGGAAAGGTGCAGTGCATTAAGTGCATATAGTGATAGGATGCATTACAAGGTTATTAACCTTCTTGGCGGTAACCCCGAACGTAGTTCGGGGTAAGCCGCCGGAGGGTGCCGCTCAGGCCCTGCTGGGCCGATTTGTTTAATTTCTTTTTTGCTGGACGCAGCTAGCACTTTGCTAGCTGCGCCAGCACCCCGATCGCTGCCGCCGCGCGCCCGATCGCCGCTATACGGTGCGGCGCGCGCCCCCCCCAGACCCCGTGCGCTGCCTGGCCAATCAGTGCCAGGCAGCGCCGAGGGGTGGCCCGGGACTCCCAATGACGTCCCGACGTCAGTGACGTCGGTGACGTCATTCCGCCCGGCGACGGGGGAAGCCCTCCAGGAAATCCCGTTCTTTGAACGGGATTTCCTGATCGGAGATCGCCGAAGGCGATCGAAGAGGGCGGGGGGATGCTGCTGAGCAGCGGCTATCATGTAGCGAGCCCTGGGCTCGCTACATGATATAGAAAAAAAAAATAAAAAAAAAACTGCCGCGCTGCCTCCTGGCGTATTTTTTTATACCGCCAGGAGGGTTAAAAACATTATCATTAGTAGCATAGCGTATAGGCTTATGACAGCAGCCCATCCATTATGGCGGAGTAGCCCTCCTTTTATACTTCTCAGAGGTCACATGGGGTAGGGGTGGGGCCACATTGCTTACTCCCCTTCCATTTCCACAAATAATTGGTTTAGACAACTGTCAATCATATATTCACCAATCGGTGGAGGGCTCCATCTACATTCATACGATTCAGAAAAGGCACTTAAGGAGAGAAATGAGTCTATACATAGGAATATTGGTGCATCTGGGTTTATATCCTACCTCATATCTAAAGCTGATATCATCATTTTTCGTGCACTATGTAAAAAGCCTTAATTTCCACCAAGCCGATATTCCAGCGCGCCCATTGGTTCCCAGGGGTCACATGGTGCTTACCAGCCTTATCCAATGGCAGCGCGCAGTTACCTGCATTGATTCCACGGGTAGCGCTGATTCGTCTAGATGTGAGTAGCCAATCGGCATGACGCATATGCGGAAGTATCTCCGCATAGTCCTCTGCCATAGGGCTACAGCGCTGCGTGGGAGAGAGGGGAGGGAAAAAGTAGGCGTCACTGATGACGGCTAATATTAGTGTTCTAGAGGCCATAGTAGGCCGCTGCGGGTAACGCCCATTACGCTGCTATAGGTCAAACGCAGCATAGGGCGTATCAATAAAATATAAACAAACCCTACTCTAATCCTAAAAACAACCTCTCTCCTCAACACGTGTATATATTCTCATGGCAACCAAACACATCACCCAACAAGACGGTTTCATATACAATAGAGGCTCGGAAGTATACAGGCCGCTAGCCACAATACTTATTGCATATATCAAGGTAATCTTATATCAGCTATCAATATTTGGACTGGCCATCAGCCAGATCTCTTAAAGAGGCACTCATTATTACACTTAGTATTAGAACTCAGTATTAGTACGGGATAGACAGAGGAGGGTACACATACTGGCTGCTCCCAGCAGCACAATCCATATTTATATATATATTATAATTATGCCCTCCCTAAGGTCCACAAGGATATTGCTTTCCCCCCAGGATGTCCAATAATATCTGGCAATGGTAGCTTGACGGAAAATGCTAGCAAGTATGTTGATTACTTTCTGCGCCCGTTTGTGGAGACCCTACCATCATATATAAGGGACACAATGGACTTGTTGAATAAACTTAATGACATAAAGATCACTGAGAACACATGGCTGGCAAGTCTTGATGTTGAAGCTCTGTATAATAACATTGGGCATAACTTGGGCATTCAGGCCATTGACTACTTTTTGAAAACTAGAAGTATGCACATGAGAGAACACTCCACTTTTATATTGCAATTACTGCAGTTTATACTTACACACAATTATTTTTTGTTTCAGAACCAACTCTACCTACAGGAGAGGGGCTGTGCCATGGGCACAGCGTGTGCCCCCTCCTATGCCAATTTGTTTCTTGGATGGTGGGAGGATACGATTGTGTTTGGGGAGGAGCTGGCGGTGTATACGTCTCACGTGGTCTTCTGGGGCCGTTTCATAGATGATGTGTTCATTCTGTGGGACGGCCCCAGGGGCATGTTCACAGAGTTTGTGTCTCTGCTCAATAATAATCCAATTGGGATGTTTTTTACTCATGAAATCGATCGGAATGTAATTAACTTTTTGGACGTACAAATTCGTAAAAACCAGGATGGAGGTCTTGATACTAAAATTTATCGAAAAGCTACATCCACAAATTCCCTCCTTGCATGGGACAGTTACCACCCTGAACCATTAAAAAGGGGTATCCCAAAGGGACAATTTCTACGAGCAAAGAGGAATTGCTCGAACCAAATCGATTTTAATAATGAATGTCGTAATTTGAACAGAAGGTTCCAGGCAAGGGGCTATCCAGAGTATGTGTTACGAAAAGCAGAGGAAAAAGCAAGGGATGTTGAAAGACAGGAACTCCTTATTCCAAGAACAAGAGGAAAGACAAATGAGGGGAAAACAAGAATTATTAATACGTTTACTAACAAATCCCAAAGTGTCAAGAGGATCATGGAAAAACACTGGTCGCTACTGATGCTTGATCCACAATTAAAAGAAATTTTACCAACATTCCCACAGTTTACCTATAGGAGAGGTAGAAATCTAGGTGACTCACTAACACACTCTTTTCTGTCACAAGCTGGAAAGGCACAAAAAAAGAAAAAAACTTGGTTGAGCACAGATTTAAATGGGATGCACAGATGTGGAAAATGTAAGGCTTGTTGTTTTGTGGAAAAATGCAAACAGTTTAAGGCACCAAAAAATGGTAGACTCTTTGACATTTGGGATTTTTACAACTGTGACACGGAGGGAGTTGTATATGCTTTAACCACTTCCCAACCGCCGTATGTACAATTGGCGGCCGGGAAGTGCACCCCGCAAGGACCGCCGTATAGACAAATGGCGGCGGTCCTTGTAGGGGCATGGGCGGAGCGATCGCGTCATCCGTGACGCGATCCTCCGCCTCCGCCTGGCGCCGCTCACCCGCCGCAACATCCCGCCGGCCATACGGAAGCGCCGGCGGGATGTTAACCCGACGATCGCCGCATACAAAGTGTATAATACACTTTGTAATGTTTACAAAGTGTATTATACAGGCTGCCTCCTGCCCTGGTGGTCCCAGTGTCCGAGGGACCACCAGGGCAGGCTGCAGCCACCCTATGTCGCACCAAGCACACTGATTTCCCCCCCCCCGCCCCAGATCGCCCACAGCACCCATCAGACCCCCCCCTGCCCAACCCCCAGACCCCTGTTTGCACCCAATCACCCCCCTAATCACCCATCAATCACTCCCTGTCACTAACTGTCAACCCAATTTTTTTTTATCCCCCCCCCTGCCCCCTGCTCCCTCCTGATCACCTCCCCACCCCTCAGATTCTCCCCAGACCCCCCCCCCAGACCCCCCCCCCCCCCCATGTACTGTATGTATCTATCCCCCCTGATCACCTGTCAATCACCTGTCAATCACCTGTCAATCACCCGTCAATCACCCCCTGCCACCCATCAATCAGCCCCTAACCTGCCCCTTGCGGGCAATCTGATCACCCCCCCACACCAATAGATCGCCCGCAGATCCGACATCAGATCACCTCCCAAATCCATTGTTTACATCTATTCTCTCCTCTAAACACCCACCAATCACCCATCAATCACCCCCTATCACCACCTGTCACTTTTACCTATCAGATCAGACCCTAATCTGCCCCTTGCGGGCACCCAATCACCCGCCCACACGCTCAGATTGCCCTCTGACCCCCCCTTATCAATTCGCCAGTGCATTAATTACATCTGTTCTTCCCTGTAATAACTCACTGATCACCTGTCAATCACCTGCCAATCACCAATCACCCCCTGTCACCCCCTGTCACTGCCACCCATCAATCAGCCCCTAACCTGCCTCTTGCGGGCAATCTGATCACCCACCCACACCATTAGATCGCCCGCAAACCCGCCGTCAGATTACCTCCCAAATGTATTGTTTACATGTTATCTGGTGTAAACATCCACTAATTACCCATCAATCACCCATCAATCACCCCCTATCACCACCTGTCACTGTTACCCATCAGATCAGACCCTAATCTGCCCCTTGCGGGCACCCAATCACCCGCCTACACACTCTGATTGCCCTCAGCCCCCCCCCTTATCAATTCGCCAGTGCAATATTTACATCTGTTCTCCCCTGTAATAACCCACTGATTACCTGTCAATCACCTATCAATCACCCATCAATCACCCCCTGTCACTGCCACCCATCTATCACCCCCTGTCACTGCCACCCATCAATCACCCCCTGTCACTGCCACCCATCAATCACCCACTGTCACTGCCACCCATCAATCAGCCCCTAACCTGCCCCTTGCGGGCAATCTGATCACCCACCCACACCAATAGATCGCCCGCAGATCCGACGTCCGATCACCTCCCAAGTGCAGTGTTCACATCTGTTCTCTACCCTAAACACCCACTAATTACCCATCAATCACCCCCTGTCACTGCTACCTATCAGATTAGACCCCTATCTGCCCCTAGGGCACTCAATCACCCGCCCACACCCTCAGAATGCCCTCAGACCCCAGCCCTGATCACCTCGCCAGTGCATTGCTTGCATCTATTCCCCCCTCTAATCACACCTTGAGACACCCATCAATCACCACCTGTCACCCCCTAGCACACCTACCCATCAGATCAGGCCCTAATTTGCCCCGTGTGGGCTCCTGATCATTCGGCCAAACCCTCAGATCCCCCTCAGACCCCCTTCCGTTCACCTCCCCAGTGCATTGATTGCATCTATTTTCCCCTCTAACCACCCCCTGAGACACCCATCAATCACCTCCTGTCACCCCCCTAGCACTCCTATCCATCAGATCAGGCCCAAAACAACCTGTCATCTAAAAGGCCACCCTGCTTATGACCGGTTCCACAAAATTCGCCCCCTCATAGACCACCTGTCATCAAAATTTGCAGATGCTTATACCCCTGACCAGTCATTTTGAGACATTTGGTTTCCAGACTACTCACGGTTTTGGGCCCGTAAAATGCCAGGGCGGTATAGGAACCCCACAAGTGACCCCATTTTAGAAAAAAAGACACCCCAAGGTATTCTGTTAGGTGTATGACGAGTTCATAGAAGATTTTTTTTTTTGTCAAAAGTTAGCGGAAATTGATTTTTATTGGTTTTTTTTCATAAAGTGTCATTTTCCACTAACTTGTGACAAAAAATAAAATCTTCTATGAACTCGCCATACACCTAACGGAATACCTTGGGGTGTCTTCTTTCTAAAATGGGGTCACTTGTGGGGTTCCTATACTGCCCTGGCATTTTAGGGGCCCTAAACCGCGAGGAGTAGTCTAGAAAACAAATGCCTCAAAATGACCTGTGAATAGGAAGTTGGGCCCCTTAGCGCACCTAGGCTGCAAAAAAGTGTCACACATGTGGTACCGCCGTACTCAGGAAAAGTAGTATAATGTGTTTTGGGGTGTATTTTTACACATACCCATGCTGGGTGGGAGAAATTTCTATGTAAATGGACAATTGTGTGTAAAAAAATCAAACAATTGTCATTTACAGAGATATTTCTCCCACTTAGCATGGGTATGTGTAAAAATACACCCCAAAACACATTATACTACTTCTCCTGAGTACGGCGGTACCACATGTGTGGCACTTTTTTACACCCTAAGTACGCTAAGGGGCCCAAAGTCCAACGAGTACCTTTAGGATTTCACAGGTCATTTTGCGACATTTGGTTTCAAGACTACTCCTCACGGTTTAGGGCCCCTAAAATGCCAGGGCAGTATAGGAACCCATTCTAGAAAGAAGACACCCAAAGGTATTCCGTTAGGAGTATGGTGAGTTCATAGAAGATTTTATTTTTTGTCACAAGTTAGCGGAAAATGACACTTTGTGAAAAAAAACAATTAAAATCAATTTCCGCTAACTTGTGACAAAAAAATAAAAACTTCTATGAACTCACCATACTCCTAACGGAATACCTTGGGGTGTCTTCTTTCTAAAATGGGGTCATTAGTGGGGTTCCTATACTGCCCTGGCATTTTAGGGGCCCTAAACCGTGAGGAGTAGTCTTGAAACAAAAATGACCTGTGAAATCCTAAAGGTACTCATTGGACTTTGGGCCCCTTAGCGCAGTTAGGGTGCAAAAAAGTGCCACACATGTGGTATTGCCGTACTCAGGAGAAGTAGTACAATGTGTTTTGAGGTGTATTTTTACACATACCCATGCTGGGTGGGAGAAATGCCTCTGTAAATGACAATCTTTTGATTTTTTTACACACAATTGTCCATTTACAGAGTTATTTCTCCCACCCAGCATGGGTATGTGTAAAAATACACCCCAAAACACATTGTACTACTTCTCCCGAGTACGGCGATACCACATGTGTGGCACTTTTTTGCACCCTAACTGCGCTAAAGGGCCCAAAGTCCAATGAGTACCTTTAGGATTTCACAGGTCATTTTGCGGAATTTGATTTCCAGACTACTCCACACGGTTTAGGGCCCCTAAAATGCCAGGGCAGTATAGGAACCCCACAAATGACCCCATTTTAGAAAGAAGACACCCCAAGGTATTCCGTTAGGAGTATGGTGAGTTCATAGAAGATTTTATTTTTTGTCACAAGTTAGTGGAAAATGACACTTTGTGAAAAAAACAATAAAAATCAATTTTCCGCTAACTTTTGACAAAAAATAAAATCTTCTATGAACTCACCATACTCCTAACGGAATACCTTGGGGTGTCTTCTTTCTAAAATGGGGTCATTTGTGGGGTTCCTATACTGCCCTGGCATTTTAGGGGCCCTAAACCGTGAGGAGTAGTCTGGAAATCAAATTCCGCAAAATGACCTGTGAAATCCTAAAGGTACTCATTGGACTTTGGGCCCTTTAGCACAGTTAGGGTGCAAAAAAGTGCCACACATGTGGTATCGCCGTACTCGGGAGAAGTAGTATAATGTGTTTTGAGGTGTATTTTTACACATACCCATGCTGGGTGGGAGAAATAACTCTGTAAATGGACAATTGTGTGTAAAAAAAATTAAAAAATTGTCATTTACAGAGATATTTCTCCCACCCAGCATGGGTATGTGTAAAAACACACCCCAAAACACATTATACTACTTCTCCTGAGTACGGCAATACCACATGTGTGGCACTTTTTTGCAGCCTAACTGCGCTAAAGGGGTCCAAAGTCCAATGAGCACCTTTAGGCTTTACAGGGGTGCTTACAATTTAGCACCCCCCAAAATGTCAGGACAGTAAACACACCCCACAAATGACCCCATTTTGGAAAGTAGACCCTTCAAGGTATTCAGAGAGGGGCATGGTGAGTCCGTGGCAGATTTCATTTTTTTTTTGTCGCAAGTTAGAAGAAATGGAAACTTTTTTTTTTTTTTTTTGTCACAAAGTGTCATTTTCCGCTTACTTGTGACAAAAAATAATATCTTCTATGAACTCACCATGCCTCTCAGTGAATACTTTGGGATGTCTTCTTTCCAAAATGGGGTCATTTGGGGGGTATTTATACTATCCTGGAATTCTAGCCCCTCATGAAACATGACAGGGGGTCAGAAAAGTCATAGATGCTTGAAAATGGGAAAATTCACTTTTTGCACCATAGTTTGTAAACGCTATAACTTTTACCCAAACCAATATATATACGCTGAATGGGTTTTTTTTATCAAAAACATGTTTGTCCACATTTTTCGCGCTGCATGTATACAGAAATTTTACTTTATTTGAAAACTGTCAGCACAGAAAGTTAAAAAAATCATTTTTTTGCCAAAATTCATGTCTTTTTTGCTGAATATAATAAAAAGTAAAAATCGCAGGAGCAATCAAATAGCACCAAAAGAAAGCTTTATTAGTGACAAGAAAAGGAGCCAAAATTCATTTAGGTGGTAGGTTGTATGAGCGAGCAATAAACCGTGAAAGCTGCAGTGGTCTGAATGGAAAAAAAGTGGCCGGTCCTTAAGGGGTAGAAAGCCCTAGGTCCTTAAGTGGTTAAAATGCCCCTGTTCATATGTATATATTGGAGAAACAACGAGAGCAGTGAAGACACGGATCCTGGAACACATAGGTGACATTAAACACAAACGCAACACATCTGTTGCACGACATTTTTTGGAACATCACGAGGGAGACCCTGGGGGACTGAGATATTGGGTGATTCAACAATGGAGGATGGGCCCAAGAGGGGGTAACCTGGACCAGAAACTGAGGCAAATTGAGGCCCAGTGGATATATAGGATGGGTACTTTATCTCCGGGTGGCCTCAATGAGGGGTTTACATATACCCCTTTTCTATAAGAATGTTTATAAGAATACTCACCTTCCATAAATTGTCACACTTTGTGATGCCCAAGAACCATCTGTCCCTGTGAGTCCCTCTTAACAATGTTTTGTGTTGTTTCTGTCCCTATCCACTGTATGTATGTGTGGAATACTTGTGATCAAGGGGAGTGCCAGCTCTCCAATTATAATATATATATAAATATGGATTGTGCTGCTGGGAGCAGCCAGTATGTGTACCCTCCTCTGTCTATCCCGTACTAATACTGAGTTCTAATACTAAGTGTAATAATGAGTGCCTCTTTAAGAGATCTGGCTGATGGCCAGTCCAAATATTGATAGCTGATATAAGATTACCTTGATATATGCAATAAGTATTGTGGCTAGCGGCCTGTATACTTCCGAGCCTCTATTGTATATGAAACCGTCTTGTTGGGTGATGTGTTTGGTTGCCATGAGAATATATACACGTGTTGAGGAGAGAGGTTGTTTTTAGGATTAGAGGAGGGTTTGTTTATATTTTATTGATACGCCCTATGCTGCGTTTGACCTATAGCAGCGTAATGGGCGTTACCCGCAGCGGCCTACTATGGCCTCTAGAACACTAATATTAGCCGTCATCAGTGACGCCTCCTTTTTCCCTCCCCTCTCTCCCACGCAGCGCTGTAGCCCTATGGCAGAGGATTATGCGGAGATACTTCCGCATACGCGTCATGCCGATTGGCTACTCACATCTAGACGAATCAGCGCTACCCGTGGAATCAATGCAGGTAACTGCGCGCTGCCATTGGATAAGGCTGGTAAGCACCATGTGACCCCTGGGAACCAATGGGCGCGCTGGAATATTGGCTTGGTGGAAATTAAGGCTTTTTACATAGTGCACGAAAAATGATGATATCAGCTTTAGATATGAGGTAGGATATAAACACAGATGCACCAATATTCCTATGTATAGACTCATTTCTCTCCTTAAGTGCCTTTTCTGAATCGTATGAATGTAGATGGAGCCCTCCACCGATTGGTGAATATATGATTGACAGTTGTCTAAACCAATTATTTGTGGAAATGGAAGGGGAGTAAGCAATGTGGGCCCACCCCTACCCCATGTGACCTCTGAGAAGTATAAAAGGAGGGCTACTCCGCCATAATGGATGGGCTGCTGTCATAAGCCTATACGCTATGCTACTAATGATAATGTTTTTAATAACCTTGTAATGCATCCTATCACTATATGCACTTAATGCACTGCACCTTTCCCTTGAGAAAGCTTCCAAATAGGAAGTGAAACATGTCGGGTTTTTCATGTATGGTGGGGGGTTTTTTGTAAACGGTTATTACCTGGCTCAAAATGGGATGAGTATTTACTCTTTATAACTTTACCTACTGTATCAACCTTTAATGTAGTCACTAGTATGACAGTAATCCTAGAAGGTTTTAATGCATAAATAAATGTTAAGTTTTATCCCTTTGTGAGGGAATAATTTGTTAAACTATCTTGCCCTGCGTTTCTTCCCTTCATACAATTCCTGTCTGGCGTGTGTGGCAGGGCAGAGGAGCTGTTCCTCTGCACCCCACAACTCCCCCTGTCGACAGGAATTTCCCTCTACAGGTGCATTGCACCTTTTGCTGGGTTCCCGCAAATTATACGCTTGTGGAGGATTTCTGCAGTGTCAGCGCATGTCTTGTGCGCTGATCACGGAGATAATTCCACAATCGTTACAGTATGACCCGCCCAATCAAAATTCCCAGTGTAGAGGGAATTTCTGATTTGTACGATTTTGTTGAATATGGGTCCTGTATCTTTAAGAGGTTTAAGATACTGGACTCTGAAACCAGAGATGACTTTATATCAGAATGTTACAGATTCTTGGCAAATCCTGAATTTCAGGCCACCAGCATTTCCACTTGGAGTGCTCAGATTGCTTACAATCTTTTCCAAGAGGATCTGTTTGTGTGGGCGGATGAGTGTGCCAAACACGTGAATCTGAGACATAACCCTCGCAGATTTCTGAGTCATGTATTTTCTCGTAAGCTTAGAATTCCCCTGCCAGGTTATTTCTATGAGTTTTTTCCTGCAGAGCATGATGCTGATCAGATCAGTTTATGCAACATTTCGGTGTCATTACCATATGTTAATGAGTTGGTGCTTGCAGGCCAATCTGCTGATTTGGCTTGTCAGCCAAAAGATTCTTTCCCCATAGCAACCACAACTAAAGAGGTTATTTCTGTCAAGTCTGAAATGTGCAAAACCATTCAGTATGATAATGATGTTTACCATGATGTTGATCTGTCTCCGGGTTTTTTGCCTCAATCCAAAGCTTGTGTGGATCCTACTATAGGTAGGATCGCCCACTATATTAAAGCAGTTAAAAAATCTGTTCTTGTTCCTGAACTCCACCCATATGGAGATTATCTGGATACTGGCCTGTTTGAACCTCCATTTGCCTCATGGGACATTGGGGCCTTGATGGAGGAATTTGATTTTGATTGGAAAGCCTTTTGCGATTTTTACATCACAAAAAGCGAAGATGTCTTAAATGATTGTCTCGATTCTATGTACCTTTTGATTGATTCCGATGAATGTGACGAGGGTGATGTGGATCTGATGATTTATGTATGGCAGACGATTTTGGATGAGTTGCACACACACCAACCAATTGATTCCAAAAAAGAGACATCGTGGTCGGATGATTGTTCCTGCCTTTCTGGGGTAAAGCATGTGAGTCGTGACACTGTGCGATCTGAAGTGAGGGGGTGTGCCACTGTGGTTGATTCCTGTGCGAATCCTGGAGGATTCTCTCCTGACTGCGTGCAGTTTGAATCTGTGCGATCTGATGCCTGTTTCTCTGATGTTCCTGCAGATTGTGATCAGCATGAATGTGCCAGTTTTCTCAAGGATGTGTGGAACCCCTTGTCATTTAGAGACAGATCTGTAAGATCTTCCATCTGTGATCCTGCTATGGGGAAAATTCCTAAATTATGCAGCATCAAAAGTAAAATTAATATGTCTAATAAAGTTTTTCCTGATGTTGTCGCTATTTCTACTGCAGATGCGTCTCTGTCTCACCCTGTTCACACCTGTAGGGGCCTGTTGCCTGGTGACAGTTGCTCCAGTGTTTCTATCCTGAACGCCTTACAGTCTGCCCTGCAGATCGCGGAGGTTTGCGCTATGGAAGCGTCAGTTTCACAACCTAAAGCGATTTTTGATTCGCAAGTTTTGCGTTCTGACTCCTCGGATTTGACATTGTTAGCCGAATCTAAGAGTGAGACAGCGCTTCGGTTTTGCAAATCTGACTCTGAAGCATCTTTGCTGGGTCCAGAGAAAGTTTCTCTGAGCCTGCCCTGTACCATGAATAACAATATGATGTCCAATCACACTGACATTTATGAGTCCCTTTCTTGTTCTGAGAAAAATGCTGATTCTGCACCCTGTACTCTGGATGAGTTAATATGGCCTTGTTTAGAGTCTCCTGCAGTGTCCCTAGAGGCTCCTCTAGGTATTGCCACTATACTCACCTGTTTTTCTGCAGTTTTGGAGTTGCAAGCTAGTTTGACTGTTACACAGAATTCTGGGTGCAGTGAGATTAAAGTTAGGGAGTCAGTGTGTGTTCCAGTAAATATTCCTGTACATTCCGCTCATGATGATGAAGTTCGGTCTCAGTTTTTGGTGGAACCTTCCCTGAGACATATGCCCTGTCCACAAAATAAAGTTTCAGTTTTGCCCTGTAACATGGATAGTTCAGAATCCTTCTCAGAAAACTTGAAAAATGATGTTCCTGAGGTCTTGCCTGATGTCCTGGAGACCTCCGAGTTCCTCCCAAAGGGTGCAGAACTTGTAGGAGATGTCTCCTGCCCCCCAAGTCCTTCTGAGGTGTTGCCCACTTCAGTAGGCATTGCTGCCTTGCTGGCTACTTTTTCAGCTCTGGTGGAGCTTCAGTCGTGTGTAGTCAATGATGAATTTTTGTCAGATACCATTACAGTCACTGAGACTTCTAAGCCTGAGTACGAGTTTTTTTTGAGAGTCCAGTGCTTGAGACCACTGCTCATGATGATTCTCTGCCCGGTACTGGTTTTGGTCCTGTCGTGCCGGACTCTGAGGTTGGCAGTTCCCCGACATGTTCTGAGGTTTCTCTTGTGCTGGTGTACCCCAAAGTGCTCTGTGACCCAGAAAGCCCAAGTGTGCCTCGGTTACCAGCATGCTCAGATGCTTCCTCGGTGGAGACATGCTCTGATATGGCCTGCCTGCTTGCATGCCCAGAAGTGGTCCCTGAAAGTCATGATCTTGATGGGTGTCCTCGTAATTCTGAATCCAGAATAGTCATTGGTTCCATAGGAGGGCTTGATAGTTCTCCATGTGAGCCTGGTGGTTGTTCTGCCCTCTTGGGATCTCTGTGGAGCTTCAAAAGGTTCTGGGAGATTCCGGGAGAGATTTTGCTTGGTACCCTGAATAAGATCAACAGTGGCTTTTGTGTTGTAAGGGACACTTCGAACAGGTATTGTGGCAGGTTTGGTATTTTCAGACGCTCCTTGGAAGGTGGTGGGTATTGTCTGGAGGGTGTCGATGGCTTCTTCTTTGGCGTTCACAGTCCTGATGGGTGTTATACTGAGACTGGTAGTACTGATGGACATGTTTCGGTGGCGTTTGTTTCCGATGAGATCATTTTCGGCTGGACTGATTCTGGAATTGGGCCTTGTTGGGCTGTCCTGACCTTCATGAGTCTTCAGTTAGAGTCTTTTGTTAATATCAGTTTAGAGGGTCGTCTGGAATCCGACCCTAGAGGGGGGGGGGGGGTACTGTGAGGATCCGCTGGGCTTTTTGACCACTGTTTAGGTCTGCATTCTGCAGGTCTCTGGAAGAGAGACCTTTTGTCAGTTGTGCAGCTTGCTGCTGAGGAATTTGCATACGTTTGTGTAAAAATGCGCGGAAGCGCAGCCGCTCGCTCTCAGAGCGGGGCGGCTGCTTCCGCATCAAGCATGGCGGCTCCCGCGGCGGACGCCAGGGAGAGTGCTGGTGTGGCTGGGACTCATAGTCCACCAGCCTTAAGAGTGACGCGCACGCGCGCACTGAGGCAGAGCATATATGACAGGCAGAAGTGAGTCAGCTGACCAGGCTGGTCAGCTGACTCTGGCTCCGCTCCCCATTGGTCCAGCACTTAAGGAGGTGCTGGAGAGGGGCTTGTGTATATATACTGCTAGTTGGTCATTTCTCTGGTGTCTGGCATTGCGAACACATATGTGGGAGCACTCAGACCTGTAGTCAGATCCTTAAGTGTGCCGGGACCAGCTGGAGCTGTAATCCTACACTTAGCTAGATTCTGTTGATAGCTAAAGTACTAGTTTGATTGTGATTATCTGTTATGACTTTTTGCCTGCCTGACTATCCTCCTGAACTCTGATCTTGTACCTTGCCATTCTGATACTCTGTTGCCGAACCCGGGCTCGCCCTTAGACCCTGTTTCTGCCTCCTGATCTTGTACCTCGATATTTCTGATACCCTGTTGCCAAACCCTGCCTGTACCTTAGACTCCGCCTCTGCCTACTGTATCTGTACCTTATCTGTCCGTGTGTTTACAACCTGGCTTGTCCGACCTCGAGAACCGACCTTACTGTTGGAGGCGGTTCCCCGTCCTGTTAGTGACACTTCCTCCAGAGTGTCACTTTCAGACAAACCTTCCTACTCTTTCAGCCTGACTCCTCCCGCCTTGGAGAGTTCAGATCTCCAGAAGGAATCTGTGTAGTACTCCCTGCTACACTGAAGCCTAGTCCTCTAAGTGTTCCTGTTACACCAAACACTACACTCTACTCAGGTGAACAGAGGTTAGCTGGTATATCGGATTATCGGTGATACTGCAGATCACTTATAATCTGGTATATATCTGTATTCCCAATGATACTGCAGATCACCGGTAATCAGATCCTCTCTGTGCTTCACCGTTCTTTACAGTTTGTCATACAGATTGCCTAGCCACATCCCTTGTGGGCTTGCTCTATAAAGAGCTATGTTTCCCACAGTAAGTGGCTGGTCATAAGAGTTAGTTCCTGTGTAACACTCGCCTGGAGTGTCAGCCTTGCTCTTTGTTTGAAGATTAGCCTAGAGTAATTCCTGGGACTGCACTAGGCAGGTTTCCCTAGTGCAGTTAGGATTGCTTATCTGTTTTGTTTGTTTGTTGCGATTTTCCTGTCCCAGCGGTGGTCGATAGGAAATCGTTCTGTGTGTCTGGGTGCTAACCGGAACAGCGGTTGTTACTGGTAGCCTCTTCTGATCTGTTTTCCTGGATCGCGCCAGCCTCTTGCGCTAGTGCTGTGGATCCTTCTGGTCTGCTACTCTGTACTTGGATCGCACTAGCATCTTGCGCTAGCGCTGTGGATCCTTCTGTTCTGTCTTCCTGGATCGCACTAGCCACTTTCGCTAGTGCTGTGGATCCTATCTCTCGCTTGTTCATGTTTTCGTGTGTCTGTCTTGTCTGCTGCAAACGCTTGCTGGAAGCTCGGTGAGGTAACCGTTAAGCAAGCGCTCGCGTCCTCTGTTTCATGTTTGTCTGTCAGAGGTTAGTTAGGCGTGCTTGTCTCTGTTGTGCTTATCACGCGGGGACCGCACATAAACGCGTGCACTGTTGCGAATGAGAGCGGTGTTCGCGTTTAGCTAGCGTTTGTTATTTTCCGTATCTCCTCATTGTATAATTTGCTGTGCCTTTGCTACTCTTGTGCTCTGCCTTGCTATAGCCTTGTGTCACCTCTGGCAATCGCCTCTCTCACGATTGCGTTCCCTTTGATCTCTCTCTTTCAGGGCTATCTTGCCCTGCGTTTCTTCCCTTCGTACAATTCCTGTCTGGCGTGTGTGGCACTGCAGAGGAGCTGTTCCTCTGCACCCCACAGCTCCCCCTGTCGACAGGAATTTCCCTCTACAGGTGCATTGCACCTTTTGCTGGGTTCCTGCAAATTATACGCTTGTGGAGGATTTCCGCAGTGTCAGCGCACGTCTTGTGCGCTGATCACGGAGAGAATTCCACAATCGTTACAGAATGGGAAAATGTGAGAATCCGCTCAGCTGCCTGCGCAGGCAGGCAGCCTGTTGACCATTGTTTAGGTTTGCTTGCTGCAGGACTCTGGAAAGGAGACCTTCTGTCAGTTGTGCAGCTTGTGTTGCTGAGGGCTTTGCATACATTAGTCATGCTAATCCCTTACCTGCCTTCTTTGGATGACTGGCACTATAAAAGCATTCTGCTCCCAGAATGCTTTGCTGGACATTTCCCTTTCATGGTCTGTTCCTGATGGACACTCCTGGAGTGTCAGCCATTCCCGTTTGTTAAAGTTATCTTAGTGTAATTCGTGGGAATGCACTAGGCAGGTTCCCTAGTGCAGTTGGGATTGCATTATCTGTTTTGCCTGTTCCGTTTGTCTTGTGTTTGGATCGCACAAGCCCTAGCGTTAGCGGCTGTGGATCCTTCTGATTGAGTCTGGAGTGTAGGTTGGAACAGCGGTTGTTTCTGCCTACCTCATCTGTTCTGTCTCCTGGGATCGCGCTGGCCACTTTTCGCTAGCGCTGTGGAGCCTTCTGTTCTGTCTCCTGAGATCGCGCTAGCCACTTTTCGCTAGTGCTGTGGATCCTATCTCTCGCTTGTCCCTGTTTTCGTGTGTCTGTCTTGTCTGCTACGGACGCTTGCTGGAGGCTCTGTGAGGTAACCGTTAAGCAAGCGTTCGCGTCCTCTGTTTCATGTTTGTCTGTCGATGGTTAGTTAGGCGTGCTTGTCTCTATTGTGCTTATCACGTGGAGACCGCATGCACTGTTGCAAATGAGTGCGGTGTTCGCGGTTAGCTAGCGTTTGTTATTTTCCGTATCTCCTCATTGTATGATTTGCTGTGCCTTTGCTACCCTTGTGCGCTGTCCTGCTCTGTCTTGTCTTGTGTCTCTATCGGCAATCGCCAATCTTGTGATTGCGTTCCCACTTTGTTTCCGCTGTTGTGTGTTCACTGTCGCTGGGTGGCGGCTAGTTTGGTGCACACACATACATCCTGTCCCTGTGCTCTTTCTCTTTAAGGGCTCTTCAGCCCAGTTTATCGGGTTCTGTACAATTCCCATCTGGCATCTGTGGCTGTGCAGCGGCGGTGTTCGCCTGCACACCACAGCGCCATCTGCCGGTGGGAATTGCCCTCTGCGGGTGCATAGCACCTAGCCTGGGTTTCCCAAAATCATACGCTGGTGGAGGGTTTTCGTTGTGTCAGTGCGCGTCTTGTGCGCTGACCACGAAAACGACCCCGCCACCATTACAGAATGTCCAGCCCAACCAAAATTCCCAGGGCAGAGGGAACCTTCGATTTGTTTCAGATGTCATTGCCTGAGGCAAAGGCATATGTGGATCCTATTATAGGTAGGATCGCACACTACATTAAAGCAGTTAAAAAGTCTGTCCTCGTTCCTGACCCCAACCCATATGGAGATTACCTAGATACTGGGTTGTTTGAACCGCCATTTGCCTCATGGGAGATTGGGGCCTTGTTGGAAGAGTTTGATTTCGATTGGAAAGCCTTTTGCGATTTTTATATCGCAAAGAGTGCGGATGACCTGAATTATTGTCTCGACTCTATGTACCTTTTGATCGATTCTGATGAATGTGATGAGTGTGATGTGGATCTGGTGATTTATGTGTGGCAGACTATTTTGGACGAATTGCACACACACCAACCAATTATTTCCAATAAAGAGACACCATTGTCACATGATTATTCCTGTCTTTCTGGGGTAAAGCAAGTGAGTTTGGACACTGTGCGACCTGAAATGAATGGGTGTGCCTCGACTGTGGACACCTGCGTGAATTCTGATGGAGTTTCTCCCGTTTGTTTAGAGGTTAAATCTGTGCGATCTGATGCCTGTTTCTCAGATGTTCCTGTCGATTGTGATCGGCGTGAGTGTGTCAGTTTTGTCAATGATTTGTGGGATCCCTTGTCATGTAAAAACAGATCTTCTTCTCTCAGTACTACTTTAAGATCCTCCATCTATGATCTTGCTATGGGGAAAATTCCCAAACTATGCAGTTTCAAGAGTAAAATTAATATGATTCCTCATGTTGTTGTCACAACTTCCCCTAACATTGTCCAGTATGAATGCTCAGACCTAGTCAGGTGTGAATGGGAGCCCCCGTTCCAGAAAAAACAGCTCGAAGCGTTGTAGTATGAATTGGAGAACGATTCAGAGTCGTTTTGTGAGTACTACATTGCCAGAAGTGAATCTGTCTTGAGAGCATGTATAAGTTATGCTTCCGCCTTAAGAGAAAAAAAGGGGTGTGAATTTGACTTTGTGAGTCCGCTGATTTGTATGTGGAAAATGATTCTGAATGAATTACGTGTACGTCATTCAGGTGACGTTTGTAAAGGTACATTGTCAGCTGGCGTTTCTGAGATCCAGCAATCCAGCCTGGAGACCTCAGAATCCCTGTCTTTGGAGTGTTCTGTTTCGCAACCTAAAGCGATTGTGGATTCGCAAATTTTGCATTCTGTCTCCTCGGATTCGACATCGTTAGCCGAGTCTAAGAGTGAGACAGCACTTTGGTTTTGTGAACCTGATACTGAAGCACCTTTGCTCTGTCCAGAGAAGATGTCTCTGAGCCTGCCCTGTATCATGAATAAAGACATTATGTCCACTCGCATTGACATTTGCGAGTCTGATTCTGAAGTAAGTACTGACTCTCCACCCAGTAATCTGGATGAGTCAATATTACCTTGTTTAAAATCTCCTGCAGTGTCCCTAGAGGCTCGTCTAGGTATTGCAACCATTGTTACCTGTTTCTCTGCTATTTTGGAATTGCAGTCTGGTTTGACTGCTATGGAGGAATTTCCCTGCAGTGAAACGAAACTCAGAAGGCCAGAGTTAGTTTCACTAGATATTTCTGTGTATCCCTGTCCTGATGATGAAATTCAGTCTCAGTTTATGGTGGAACCTTCCCTGGGACATCTGCCTGGTTCACAAAATAAAGTTCAAGCTTTGCCCTGTAACATGGATAGTTCAGAATCATTCTTAGGAAACTTGAAAAAGGATGTTCCTGAGGTCCTGTCTGACCTCCTGGAGATCTCCGAGTTTCTCCCAAAGGGTGCAGAACTTGTAGGAGATGTCTCCTGCCCCCAAGTCCTTCTGAGGTGTTGCCCACTTCAGTAAGCATTGCTGCCTTGCTGGCTACCTTTTCAGCTCTGGTGGAGCTTCAGTAATGTGTAGTCAATGATGAATTTCTGTCAGATATCATTACAGTCATTGAGATTTTTAAGCCTGAGACCGAGTCTTCTTTTGAAAGACCAGTACCTGTGACCTCTACTCGTGACGATTTTCTGCCCGGTCCTGGTTTTGGTCTTGTCGTGCCGGACTCTGAGGTTGGCAGTTCCCTGACATGTCCTGAGGTTTCTCCTGTGCTGGTGTACCCCAGTGTGCTCTGTGACCCAGAAAACCCAAGTGTGCCTCGGTTACCAGCGTACTCAGATGCTTCCTCGGTGGAGACATGTTCTGATTTAGCCTGCCTGCTTGCATGCCCAGAAGTGGTCCCTGAAAGTCCTGATCTTGATGGGTGTCCTGCTAATTCTGAATCTGGAACTGTCATAGGTACCATGGGGGTGCTTGGTAGCTCTCCATGTGAGCCTGGTGAGCGTTCTGGCTTCTTGGAATCTCTGCGGAGCTTCAAGGCGTTCTGGGAGATTCCGAGAGAAGTTTTGCTTGGAACCCTGAATACGATCAACAGCGGCTTTTGTTTTGAAAGAGACACTTCGAACAGGTTTTGTGGCAGATTTGGTATTTTCGGACGCTCCTTGGAAGGTGGTGGGTATTGTCTGGAGGGTGTCGATGGCTTCTTCTCTGGTATCCACAGTCCTGATGGGTGTTACACTGAGACTTGTAGTGCTGACGGGCATGTTTCGGTGGCTTCTGTTTCTGATGAGGTCGGTTTCGGGTGGACTGACTCTGGAATTAGACCTTGTCGGGCTGGCCCGACCTTCATGAGTCTTCTGTTAAAGTGGTTTGGAGATATCAGTTTTGAGGGTCGTCTGGAATTCAACCCTAGGAGGGGGGGGTACTGTGAGAATCCGCTTAGCTGCCTGCGCAGGCAGGCAGCCTGTTGACCATTGTTTAGGTTTGCTTGCTGCAGGACTCTGGAAAGGAGACCTTCTGTCAGTTGTGCAGCTTGTGTTGCTGAGGGCTTTGCATACATTAGTCATGCAAATCCCTTACCTGCCTTCTTTTGATGACTGGCACTATAAAAGCATTATGCTCCCAGAATGCTTTGCTGGACATTTCCCTTTCATGGACTGTTCCTGATGGACACTCCTGGAGTGTCAGCCATTCCCGTTTGTTAAAGTTATCTTAGTGTAATTCGTGGGAATGCACTAGGCAGGTTCCCTAGTTCAGTTAGGATTGCATTATCTGTTTTGCCTGTTCCGTCTGTCTTGTGTTTGGATCGCACAAGCCCTAGCGTTAGCGGCTGTGGATCCTTCTGATTGAGTCTGGAGTGTAGGTTGGAACAGCGGTTGTTTCTGCCTACCTCATCTGTTCTGTCTCCTGGGATCGCGCTGGCCACTTTTCGCTAGCGCTGTGGATCCTTCTGTTCTGTCTCCTGGGATCGCGCTAGCCACTTTTTGCTAGCGCTGTGGATCCTTCTGTTCTGTCTCCTGGGATCGCGCTACCCACTTTTCGCTAGCGCTGTGGATCCTTCTGTTCTGTCTCCTGGGATCGCGCTAGCCACTTTTCGCTAGTGCTGTGGATCCTATCTCTTGCTTGTCCCTGTTTTCGTGTGTCTGTCTTGTCTGCTACGGACGCTTGCTGGAGGCTGGGTGAGGTAATCATTAAGCAAGCGTTCGCGTCCTCTGTTTCATGTTTGTCTGTCGATGGTTAGTTAGGCGTGCTTGTCTCTATTGTGCTTATCACGTGGAGACCGCGCATAACCGTGTGCACTGTTGCGAATGAGTGCGGTGTTCGCGGTTAGCTAGAGTTTGTTATTTTCCGTATCTCCTCATCGTATGATTTGCTGTGCCTTTGCTACCCTTGTGCGCTGTCCTGCTCTGTCTTGTGTCTCTATCGGCAATCGCCAATCTTGTGATTGCGTTCCCACTTTGTTTCCGCTGTTGTGTGTTCACTGTCGCTGGGTGGCGGCTAGTTTGGTGCACACACATACATCCTGTCCCTGTGCTCTTTCTCTTTAAGGGCTCTTCAGCCCCGTTTATCGGGTTCTGTACAATTCCCATCTGGCATCTGTGGCTGTGCAGCGGCAGTGTTTGCCTGCACTCCACAGCGCCATCTGCCGGTGGGAATTGCCCTCTGCGGGTGCATAGCACCTAGCCTGGGTTTCCCAAAATCATACGCTGGTGGAGGGTTTTCGTTGTGTCAGTGCGCGTCTTGTGCGCTGACCACGAAAACGACCCCGCCACCGTTACAGAAAATGATCTCATTTGAGGAGCTTCGAGAGGAGTTTAATATCCTTCTAAGGGAATACCTTAGATACAGTGGCTTGCAAAAGTATTCGCCCCTTTGAAGTTTTCCACATTTTGTCATATTACTGCCACAAACATGAAACAATTTTATTGGAAATCCACGTGAATAGACCAATACAAAGTGGTGTACACGTGAGAAGTGAAACGAAAATCATACATGATTACAAACATTTTATACAAATAAATAACTTCAAAGTGGGGTGTGCATAATTATTCAGCCCCCTGAGTCAATACTTTGTAACACTACCTTTTGCCACAATTACAGCTGCCAGTCTTCTAGGGTATGTCTCTACCAGCTTTGCACATCTAAAGACTGAAATCCTTGCCCATTCTTCTTTGCAATTAAATCTTCAAGATCCGCACCATCAAAGTAATGTCTTTATTAAGTATATAAAATTAAAACATGGTAAAAAATAGCGTGGGTCAGAGATGACGCACAGGCGTTTCGGACTTCCACAGTCCTTTCTCAAATCTTCATGGACCCACACTAACTATTGCACCATACCATCATGCTTAAATACATAAAGGGAGGACCACATAGAGAACTATCTGATTAACTCAGTAGCATATGTATGAAAACACACTCACCAATCAGATGCTCGGGTAGTACTTTTTACTACCCGCCCGGATCCGGGTACCTAGATATCCGGATCCGATTCGGATATCCGCATTTGACATTTTACTACCCGAACAGAATTCGGGTACTCGAAACTAATTTCTGTAGTATCCGGCCGGATTCAAATACCCGAATTGAAAATCATAAATCGTCTTTTCAAGGTTCCTTAACCCGTTGTACAAACGAAAAAAAAAATCTCTCTTTCTCTCTCATATCCTGTAGGGAATTGCAGTTACATACAAAAGCCAGCTTACATACCATAGCTGGGATTTGAACCCAGGTCTCAGTGTGTAGTAGGTATCCATCTTACCCACTAGACCATCAACCACACTACATGCTAAAGCTGGCCTAGCATGTACCATTATCATCAATTCAAGAGAAAAAGTAGCATGATTAAGGATTTGTACTTTTTTAAAAGCCAGCTTACATACCATAGCTGGGATTTGAACCCAGGTCTCAGTGTGTAGTAGGTATCCATCTTATCCACTAGACCATCAACCACACTACATGCTAAAGCTGGCCTAGCATGTACCATTATCATCAATTCAATAGAAAAAGTAGCATGATTAAGGATTTGTACTTTTTTAAAAGCCAGCTTACATACCATAGCTGGGATTTGAACCCAGGTCTCAGTGTGTAGTAGGTATCCGTCTTACCCACTAGACCATCACCCATACTACATGCTAAAGCTGGCCTAGCATGTATCATTATCATCAATTCAATAGAAAAAGTAGCATGATTAAGGATTTGTACTTTTTTTTAAAAAGCCAGCTTACATACCATAGCTTGGATTTGAACCCAGGCCTCAGTGTGTAGTAGGTATCCATCTTACCCACTAGACCATCAACCACACTACATGCTAAAGCTGGCCTAGCATGTACCAATATCATCAACTCAATAGAAAAAGTAGCATGATTAAGGATTTGTACTTTTTTAAAAGCCAGCTTACATACCATAGCTGGGATTTGAACCCAGGTCTCAGTGTGTAGTAGGTATTTGTCTTACCCACTAGACCATCAACCACACTACATGCTAAAGCTGGCCTAGCATGTACCAATATCATCAACTCAATAGAAAAAGTAGCATGATTAAGGATTTGTACTGTTTTAAAAGCCAGCTTACATATCATAGCTGGGATTTGAACCCAGGCCTCAGTGTGTAGTAGGTATCCGTCTTACCCACTAGACCATCAACCACACTACATGCTAAAGCTGGCCTAGCATGTACCATTATCATCAATTCAATAGAAAAAGTAGCATGATTAAGGATTTGTACTTTTTTAAAAGCCAGCTTACATACCATAGCTGGGATTTGAACCCAGGTCTCAGTGTGTAGTAGGTATCCGTCTTACCCACTAGACCATCAACCATACTACATGCTAAAGCTGGCCTAGCATGTACCATTATCATTAATTCAATAGAAAAAGTAGCATGATTAAGGATTTGTACTTTTTTTTTTTAAAGCAAGCTTACATACCATAGCTGGGATTTGAACCCAGGCCTCAGTGTGTAGTAGGTAGCCGTCTTACCCACTAGCCCATCAACCACACTACATGCTAAAGTTGGCCTAGCATGTACCATTATCATCAATTCAATAGAAAAAGTAGCATGATTAAAGATTAGTACTTTTTTCAAAGCCAGCTTACATACCATAGCTGGGATTTGAGCCCAGGACTCAGTGTGTAGTAGGTATCCATCTTACCCACTAGACCATCAACCACACTACATGCTAAAGTTGGCCTAGCACGTACCATTATCATCAATTCAATAGAAAAAGTAGCATGATTAAGGAATTGTTTGTTTGATTTTTTTGAAGGCCAGTCACTTTTTAACCAGTGTTTTAGCCACTAAAATGAGAACACAACAAAACAGACTTCTCTCAAAAGGGAAAGGGT
Organism: Hyperolius riggenbachi; assembly: GCF_040937935.1. Lineage (NCBI taxonomy): Eukaryota > Metazoa > Chordata > Amphibia > Anura > Hyperoliidae > Hyperolius > Hyperolius riggenbachi. The sequence continues at coordinate 389,313,536 of NC_090648.1, forward strand.
TCACCAAAAGTTGCCACCAGTCACAGACTTTGAAGATTTTTGTGACCTGGCTGAGATACAGTACTGTATTAGAATCTTTTTATTGAAGTTTTATTGGAAATACATTTTTATTGCACTCCTGTTGTAGGTGTGACCTCTCTCCTACTGTCTGATACATGCTTGGCCAGCTTTAGTGTGTAGTGTGGTTGGTGGTCTAGGGGATAAGACAGATACCTACTACAAACTGAGGCCTGGGTTCAAATCCCAGCTATGGTATGTAAGCTGGCTTTTAAAAAAGTACAAATCCTTAATCATGCTACTTTTTCTATTGAATTGATGATAATGGTACATGCTAGGCCAGCTTTAGCATGTAGTGTGGTTGATGGTCTAGTGGGTAAGACGGATACCTACTACATACTGAGGCCTGGGTTCAAATCCCAGCTATGGTATGTAAGCTGTTTTGAAAAACTGCAATTCCCTACAGGATGATATGGGAGGAGGAGGAGGAGGACATTAGGTAACACACAGCGTAACTGGCCTACAATGACACTCACATATACCCACCCACCAGTAACACAAAAGTGAGAACAGGGTATTCAGCTCATGGTGTCTGTGCCTCTAAACCGTGCCCATGTGTCCCTATGAGACATCCACCACCCTCGCCCAATCGGCCATACATCCAGCCAATCAAAATGCCCAGTATGAAGAAACTAACCAAACAAAACAGCGCCGACATGTATCCACCACTCACAGCGGCGCCGATGGCGTCCAATGCTAGGAAGTCTTGGATGCATCACAGAGGTGGGCAGAGCCAACCCCTGACCACCAATCGCACAACCGCAGACAGCGTCTGTCTCCCACAGTCTAAGCCTGAGACCAGGCGAAGACTGCAGCGAATCCAGGAGCGTGCGGGGCCAAATGCTGCCGGCCAATCACGTTCACGCCGACAGCGTCCGTCTCTGGCACAGTCTAAGCCGTGTCAGAAGGCGTATGGGCGCATGACGCATTACAGCATTGCGTCCAATAGGAGTCCCGCCAACAGTGTCCGCTGTGCTAAGGAAAAACAAATAACACGCCGCAAGGCGTAAACAAAGCACCCTGCTATATCAATGGGCCACAGTCCACAGACACTACATAGCAATAATGTGATATATGGCCGACCAGAACGAAAAGGACAGATGTCCTAAACCAAATGCTACATGTCAACAGGCAAAATAGAAATAGAAATAAAGTATAATTACCCACAATTAGTACGCGTGAATGTGATTGGCCGGCAGCATTTGGCCCCGCCCGCTCCTGGATTCGCTGCAGTCTTCGCCTGGTCTCAGGCTTAGACTGTGGGAGACAGACGCTGTCGGCGGTTATGCGATTGGCGGTCAGGGGTTGGCTCCGCCCAACCTCTGTGATGCGCCCAAGACTTCCTAGCATCGGACGCCATCGGCGCCGCTGTGAGTGGTGGATTCATGTTGACACTGTTTTGTTTGGTTAGTTTCTTCATACTGGGCATTTTGATTGGCTGGATGTATGGCCGATTGGGCGAGGGTGGTGGATGTCTCATAGGGACACATGGGCACGGTTTAGAGGCACAGACACCATGAGCTGAATACCCTGTTCTCACTTTTGTGTTACTGTCATTGTAGGCCAGTTACGCTGTGTGTTACTTAATGTCCCCTTATGCTTGTAACGATTGGTGTCAGTACGCAGAGAGAATCTGATTATTGGTGATCTGCAGTATCACCAAGAATGCAGATATACAATGGTGTGAAAAACTATTTGCCCCCTTCCTGATTTCTTATTCTTTTGCAGGTTTGTCACACTTAAATGTTTCTGCTCATCAAAAACCATTAACTATTAGTCAAAGATAACATAACTGAACACAAAATGCAGTTTTAAATGATGGTTTTAGTATTTAGTGAGAAAACAAACTCAAAATCGACATGGCCCTGTGTGAAAAAGTGATTGCCCCCCTTGTTAAAAAATAACTTAACTGTGGTTTATCACACCTGAGTTCAATTTCTGTAGTCACCCCCAGGCCTGATTACTGCCACACCTGTTTCAATCAAGAAATCACTTAAATAGGAGCTATCTGACACCGAGAAGTAGACCAAAAGCACCTCAAAAGCTAGACATCATGCCAAGATCCAAAGAAATTCAGGAACAAATGAGAACAAAGTACTGTAATTGAGATCTATCAGTCTGGTAAAGGTTATAAAGCCATTTCTAAAGCTTTGGGACTCCAGCGAACCACAGTGAGAGCCATTATCCATAAATGGCAAAAACATGGAACAGTGATGAACCTTCCCAGGAGTGGCTGGCCGACCAAAATTACCCCAAGATCACAGAGAAAACTCATCTGAGAGGCCACAAAAGACCCCAGGACAACATCTAAAGAACTGCAGGCCTCACTTGCCTCAATTAAGGTCAGTGTTCACGACTCCACCATAAGAAAGAGACTGGGCAAAAACGGCCTGCATGGCAGATATCCAAGGCACAAACCACTTTTAAGCAAAAAGAACATTAAGGCTCGTCTCAATTTTGCTAAAAAACATCTCAATGATTGCCAAGACTTTTGGGAAAATACCTTGTGGACCGACGAGACAAATTTGAACTTTTTGGAAGGTGTGTGTTCCTTTACATCTGGCGTAGAAGTAACACAGCATTTCAGCAAAAGTACATCATACCAACAGTAAAATATGGTGGTGGTAGTGTGATGGTCTGGGGTTGTTTTGCTGCTTCAGGACCTGGAAGGCTTGCTGTGATAGATGAAACCATGAATTCTACTGTCTACCAAAAAATCCTGAAGGAGAATGTCCGTCCCTCTGTTCGTCAACTCAAGCTGAAGCGATCTTGGGTGCTGCAGCAGGACAATGACCCAAAACACACCAGCAAATCCACCTCTTAATGGCTGAAGAAAAACAAAATGAAGACTTTGGAGTGGCCTAGTCAAAGTCCTGACCTGAATCCTATTGAGATGGTGTGGCATGACCTTAAAAAGGCAGTTCATGCTAGAAAACCCTCAAATAATGCTGAATTACAACAATTCTGCAAAGATGAGTGGGCCAAAATTCCTCCAGAGCGCTGTAAAAGACTCGTTGCAAGTTATCACAAACACTTGATTGCAGTTATTGCTGCTAAGGGTGGCCCAACCAGTTATTAGGTTCAGGGGGCAATTTCTTTTTCACACAGGGCCATGTAGGTTTTGAGTTTTTTTTCTCACTAAATAATAAAAACCATCATTTAAAACTGCATTTTGTGTTCAATTATGTTATCTTTGACTAATAGTTAAGGATTTTTGATGAGCAGAAACATTTAAGCGTGACAAACAGGCAAAAGAATAAGAAATCAGGAAGGGGGCAAATAGTTTTTCGCACCACTGTATACCTGATTATTGATGATCTGCAGTATCACCGATAATCAGATATATTGCTAACCTCTGGACACCTAAGGATAAGTGAGTGTTTAGTGTAACAGTAATACTTTGAGTAATGTACCTGCTGAGCAGGTGGTATACAATATAGAGACCCAGCTCTGGGAGAACAGGAACCTTCCAGCAGCCTGAGGCTCTCCGGGGGGAGGAGTCAGGCTGGAGACGGGAAGGACCTAGGAGTGAATGACACCTAAGATGGATGTCACTATCTGATCTGGAGACTATCTCTTTTAAGGGGAGAGATAGCTCTCGAGGTCGGGCACGCCGGGTCGGCAACACACTGACAGATAAAGTACAAAGACAGAAGGCTGATTCGGTATCCAAGTCAAGCAGGGTCTGGCAACGGAATATCAGATATACGAGGTACCGAATCAGAAGACAGAGGAGTAGTCAGAAAAGCTATAAGTCATAACACATATCAAACAATGCCTATTCTGTATGCGAGGTCCTTGGTCTCAGCACCCCGGAACTAGTCTGAAGAATACACAGATGATAACACAGTTCCCTAAGCTGGGTGTGAGGTCCTTGGTCTCTACACCCTGGAACTAGTCTGAAGTATAATACAGATGATAATACAGTTCCCTAAGCTGGGTGTGAGGTCCTTGGTCTCTACACCCTGGAACTAGCTAAAGCATAAACAGAATACAATTCAAATAATCTGGCTAAGTGTGTATTCCCAGGCCCACCTGGTTCAAACACACTGAGGATCTGACTAGGTCTGAGTGCTTCCACGTAGTGATCGCAGCGGCAGACAACTTGCAAGTGACCAGCAGGAACTATATATGGAGTAGTGCTCTCCAGCACCACCCCTAATTGCTCAACCAATAGTATCCCGCTCAGGAGTCAGCTGATCAGCGTGGTCAGCTGACTCTTCCTGCTTAGTATAGGAATTCTGCCTCTCAGCGCGCACGCGTGTATTCCTAAGTCTATGTGCACTAACAGACTCAGCCACACCAGACACACGCTGCCGCGTGCAAACCGCCGTGCTGGACGCGGAACCAGCCTCCTTACTGTTGCATGCGGCGGCTTTTCCGCGTTCTGCCCTGCTACCAAACACACGCTTCCGCGTGCAAACCGCCGCACTGGACGCGGAATCAGCCGCCTGCTCAGTAGCACATGTGGCGGCTTTTCTGCGATCTCTCACAATGCTGCATTGTGATTGGCTTAGCACGGCTCCAGTGACTAATCTGATTGGTGAGTGTGTTTTCATACATATGCTACTGAGTTAATCAGATAGTTCTCTATGTGGTCCTCCCTTTATGTATTTAAGCATGATGGTATTGTGCAATAGTTAGTGTGGGTCCATGAAGATTTGAGAAAGGACTGTGGAAGTCTGAAACGCCTGTGCGTCATCTCTGACCCACGCTATTTTTACCATGTTTTAATTTTATATACTTAATAAAGACATTACTTTGATGGTGCGGATCTTGAAGATTTAATACGTACTGCTCGTTACTCTAGAGTGGATCTCTGCACATCAATTTGTTACATTGGTGCAAGAACAAATTTGATATCACATTCTTCTTTGCAAAACAGCTCCAGCTCAGCCAGATTAGATGGACAGCATTTGTGAGCAGCAGTTTTCAGATCTTACCACATATTCTTGATTGGATTTAGATCTGGACTTTGATTGGGCCATTCTAACATATGGATATGTTTTGTTTTAAACCAACCCATTGTTGCCCTGGCTTTATGTTTAGGGTCGTTGTCCTGCTGGACGGTGAACCTCCGCCTCAGTCTCAAGTCTTTTGCAGACTCCAAGAGGTTTTCTTCCAAGATTGCCCTGTATTTGGCTCCATCCATCTTCCCATCAACTCTGACCATCTTCCCTGTCCCTGCTGAAGAGAAGCACACCTAGAGCATGATGCTGCCACCACTATGTTTGACAGTGGGGATGGTGTGTTCAGAATGATGTGCAGTGTTGGTTTTCCACCACACATAGCGTTTTGCATTTTGGCCAAAAAGTTCCATTTTGATCTCATCTGACCAGAGCACCTTATTCCACATGTTTGCTGTGTCCCCCACATGGCCTGTAGCAAACTGCAAATGGGACTTCTTATGCTTTTCTGTTAACAATGGCTTTCTTCTTGCCACTCTTCCATAAAGGCCAACTTTGTGCAGTGCACAACTAATAGTTGTCCTATGGACAGTTTCCCCCACCTGAGCTGTAGATCTCTGCAGCTCATCCAGAGTCACCATGGGCCTCTTGACTGCATTTATGATCAGCGCTCTCCTTGTTCGGCCTGTGGGTTTAGGTGGAAGGCCTTGTCTTGGTAGGTTTACAGTTGTGCCATACTCCTTCCATTTCTGAATGATCGCTTGAACAGTGCTCTGTGGGATGTTGAAGGCTTTGTAAATCTTTTTGTAGCCTAAGCCTGCTGTACATTTCTTAATAACTTTATCCCTGACCTGTCTGGTGTGTTCTTTGGACTTCATGGTGTTGTTGCTCCCAATATTCTCTTAGACAACCTCTGAGGCCGTCACAGAGCAGCTGTATTTGTACTGATATTAGATTACACACAGGTGCACTCTGTTTAGTCATTAGCCCACATCAGGCAATGTCTATGGGCAACTGACTGCACTCAGACCAAAGGGGGCTGAATAATTACGCACACCCCACTTTGTAGTTATTTATTTGTAAAAAATGTTTGGAATCATGTATGATTTTCGTTCCACTTCTCACGTGTACACCACTTTGTATTGGTCTTTCATGTGGAATTCCAATAAAATTGAATCATGTTTGTGGCAGTAATGTGACAAAATGTGGAAAACTTCAAGGGGGCCGAATACTTTTGCAAGCCACTGTATGCTCAGCTATCCCATTACATTACCCACAACTGACCTAAATTATCTTCCCACAAAGAATCAGAAATAGAAAGTCAGCTAAATAAAGGAGAAATACCTAAAAATATATCCATTCTGTACAAGCTTCTATCTACTCCTGACTCGAAAGAAAAACTTAAATACCAGAAGGCATGGGACAAGGATTTAGGGGCACCCATTCCTATGAATCTTTGGCCCCAAATTTGGCATAACACAACCAAAAGCTCTCTAAATACATCCCTTAGAGAAACAGCAACCAAAATAATATTTAGGGCCTGTTATACCCCATCCAGACTAGGAAAATTTAGCACAAACTCCAGCTTATGCTTCTGTGGCTGCCAAACAGAGGGCACATTCTTCCATACATGGTGGTTATGTCCTAAAGCATACGGGATATGGGAAGAGGTCATGAAGCTCTTTGCAGAACTAAGAAACAAGGTATTTTTCCCATCTCCACTGAATTGCTTACTTAATGTTCACTTAGATAGACTATCCAAAATAGAAAACAAACTACTTTATAAACTAACAGCAGCATGCAAGATACAAATGGCACAGTCATGGCTCACACCAGATATCAGCTGGGATAGAATCATACAGAGGGTCAATAATGCATGCCTGAACGAGTACCTACATGGGCAAACTGTAGATGACACTCAATCATTTTTCCGGGTATGGAACCAGGGGTCTAGTCCTGGGAAAAGAAGTGAGTGGGCTCACTAGGAAAACTCCTGCGCCGCTATGCGCGGCGCGCCAAAAATGTCAAAGGAGGAGGTCCGCACCAGTTCAGGATTCTAGGTGTGTATCTTTATTCAGGACGTATCCAATATAAAATAGACACATGCATCAAATGCTGACATGTTTCGAGCTATCTCAGCTCTTAATCATAGCTGGTTTTAAAAATGGCAACACCCCCTATAAATAGGAGGAAGTCATGTATCCGCCTTCCAAAGCTCCTCCCCCCAAAAAAGGAAATGGGAGGAAAGGCAATCTTTCACAATAATAAACAGATACTAAATCCATACCATCTACCACAATACAGGATGCTGTGTACAGAAAGATAAAATATTGTTTACATATGAAGATGCAAAATACAAAATATAAGAATTGAAAATTAAAATATGACTGGAACAGCGTGTGAGTCAGAGTCAACTATATATAATTACACCCGGGTATCACCAGCCAGCAATAGGGCTAAAGGGAAGAAGGGAAGGGAAGGGGGGGGGGGGAGGGGGGAAAGGAAGGGGAAGAGGGGGGGGGGGGAAAGGAAAGGAGAAGGAAAGGGAAAAAGAATCACTGAGTGATAAAGGCCAGGTCCCACCTGGCATTAAGACCATGGGGCGACCTAGTCCCCAAACGGTATATCCACATAGCCTCTCTTTTGAGAAGGATCTTATATAGGTCACCCCCTCTTCTTGATGACATGACCTTCTCTACCCCCTGAAACCGGAAACCCGTCATGTCACCCCCATGCACTTCCCTAAAATGCCTAGCCACGTTCGAAATGTGAGTGGAGGACCACCCTGCCCCTAGATAATGTTCGGCAATTCTCTGTCTCATAGGCCTGGTGGAACACCCAACATATTGGAGAGAACAAAGAGTGCAGTCAATGAGATAAATAACATAGCGTGTGCCACAATTAATGCACTGCTTAAGACTATAAGTGTGGCCATTAGAGACAGAGACAGCCATCCTAGTTTTATTATGGAGGTGGCAGTATCTACATGTGGCTATCCCACACTTGTAGGACCCCTTGACTGTCAGCCAGGTGTCCACTGTGGCACTAGACGTGAATAAACTAGGGGAAAGGATTTGTCCCAAAGTGGGGGCCCGCCGACTAGAGAACCTGACTCCATTCCTCAGAATAGGCGAGAGACCTTCATCCCCTTCCAAAATAGGAAGATACCTAGAGATGATATCCGTCACCCGCCTATACTCAACTGAGTAGGTAGTCACAAACGTGGGTTTGTATGTATTGCGGACCAAGTGGCCATCACTTTGTAACAAATCAGTCTGGGTTCTCTGCATGGCTTTAGATCTCCCTCTGCCAATAGACCATGATGGGTAGCCTTGTGCCCTCAGGCGTTTCTCAACAATGTCAAGCTCACTCTTCAGATTTTCATCCCTCGAGCAATTACGCCTCGCTCTGGTGAATTCACCGACAGGAATGCCACGAATAGTGTGAGCTGGATGACAACTGTTTGCCCTGAGGGTTGTGTTACCACCACACGGTTTTCTATAAGTGGAGTTGTTGATCTGTCCAGACACACCATCCCCACTCAAAGTGACATCCAGATAATTAATCGACATGATGTCTACCGTATATGTGAACTGCAAGTTCAATGTGTTTTGGTTGAAATAATCAACTAAAGAGGCTGCACTGGAAATATCACCCCTCAGGATAATTAAAAGGTCGTCGATGTACCTCCCGTACCACACAACACTCTCCAGTAGACGGCAGTCTCCCCCAAAGACGTGACGTTCTTCCCACCACCCCATGTAAAGATTCGCAAGGGATGGTGAGAATTTGGCGCCCATAGATGCGCCCCGCCTCTGGAGGAAGAAACCGCCGTCAAACATGAAGTAGTTGTGGGCCAGGAGGTACTCGACGGCCATAAGAATGAAGGTACGGAGATCCCCTGAATAATCCGAGTATCTCGAGAGGTGAAAATCCAGAGCTTTTAAGGCCAGATTGTGCGGAATGCAGGAATATAAGGACTTGACGTCTACTGTGACCCAGATAAATTCCGTCCTCCATTCCACACTTCTTAAACTGGTCAGTAGGTGTTTAGTACCCTTCAAGTAGCCAGGGAGACGCCTAACTAGAGGCTGGAGCAGGGAATCAACCCAAGAGCCCAGGCGCTCACCCAGAGAACCAATGCCAGCCACAATGGGCCTACCCTCTGGGGGAGAGCCCGGCTTATGAATCTTGGGCAAATGGTGGAAGATAGGGATAATGGGAGATTTAACTTCCAAAAAATTCCTCAATCTAGAATCAATGACTCCCAAACTTTCCCCACAAGAAAGTAGACTGCTTAGTCTTCTCTTAAACTCGGGGGTAGGGTCAGATCCCAGACCTAAATAGGTATCAGCATCTTCCAGCTGTCTGAGAGCCTCAAACCGGTATGCGTCACTATCCATAACCACCACTGAGCCGCCTTTATCTGCATTGCGTATGACAATGCTCTTATTATTTTGCAGTTTATGTTTATGCTCTTCATGGGTGAGATTGGAAGCGATAGCATATGGTGGACCCCCAGACAGCCACAAAAGATCCCTTTCCACTAACTCCTGAAAGGTATCCACACATGGGGATCTGGATGCATGCGGATAGAAGTCTCGATTTCTAACCTGAACCGGTTCAACATCATTTGACGTGATGAGACCAACGCTAGCAGATGTCAGATTATCCAGCTCCCATCTGCAGCGTGTGTCCCTGAAATCACTAATATCAGGTATATTACACGTGTGTGACGGACCCCTACCCTCCCCTGTGTCACCAAAATGTTTCCTCAAAAGAAGAGATCTGACAAACCGATTAACATCGAGTATGGTCTCAAAAATATTTACATGATGAGTGGGAGAAAATGATAAGCCTTTGGAAAGAACCTTTATTTCAACATCATTAAGGGTATATGTAGAGAGATTAACAACATTAATAACCTGGTCGGAACCTGCTAAATTTTGACTCAGTTTGCGATTCTTGACACCTGCTCTCCTGGTCCTCCCTTTGCCCTTCTGCCCTTTCTGTTCTGCCGTTTCGGTTTCTGATAATATGTGGGCGGACCCCCCATGTTTTTTGGAACAACTATCTCACCACCCTCTGCTCTTTGGATTTGACCCACCGGATGTGCAGGCTGCACCTCTGTAGCCTCGAGGGAACTAAAGCTCACCCTTCTCGGGTTTGGCCGCCTATTACGTGATCGTGATCGCTGCCGGTATAGCATAGGTGACTTGGGTACCCCCTCCCATCGCCCCCATTCGTAAACTATTTTCTTATCGTAATCCTCAGTGTCTCTCATGTATTTAGAACGCTTCATTTCTGTGATCATCATTTCTAACTTAAGGATATTGTCTAACATCTTTTTGTTAAAGTCACTATACATATCAACATTGTAAGATTCACCCATACTGTTCTTAATATCTATGACCTTAAGTCTAAGTTCAGTGAGCTTGTCCTCCTCATAAACGATAATGAGACGCATCAACCTTAAAGAACAGTCCGTCAGAATCTCATTCCACTCTGTAACGAATTGCTCCGAGTAAACGGTAGTAGGGACTTTTTTAATGCGAAGTCCACGTGGAATGATTTCCTCTGCCACATACTGCTTGAGGCTAGACAAGTCCCACCAGACCTTAGTTTCTTTGACTAAGATGTCCTCTAATTTGTGGAATGCAGTTCTTAATTGTGAGTCTGGGTCAAGGCCAGGTGGATTGGGTGCCCTGGAGAAGACCGTGGCAAATTTATCACAGCGTTCCTTATTGTATGCCAAATCCCCCAAAGGAATGATATGTTTATCCTGGCTATAGTCAAAACCTTGACTCTCTGCTGCAGGCTCACAAACACATGCTTGATTAATAGGAATAACTTTGACACCCTGCTCATTAACAGTGTCCAATACAGATACAGATGCATTCACAGACGTAATGGATGATGAAGTGAAGGGGGAAGGGGCAACAGAGGTTAAGTTCAAGTTCATGCCTGGTTCAGCTAAGAGCTGCCTTACCATATCTCTGCAGTAAGGCTCCAGCTGCTCAGATGAGGACAGGATCGTTTCCTTGTCATGCAGGGAGTCCACGCCAACTTGCTTTGGACCACGCCCAAAAATGGGCGTGGTCAATCACAACATGGGCATGGTCAAGCATAACGTGGGCGTGGTCATTGATGGGGCCAAATATACATGACCTTAGCAGTGATGTAAAAGGTCTGCCGAGGAAGTTTGAGCTCTGCCGTAGTTTATCCCCCAAAAATAGATGTAATATGACAGCATTTCACCAAAAAGACACATAATCTGGTAGAAGTTCCTCCAAAATACAGATAATATGGAAGTGGTTCCCCCAAAATAGACAATGTGGCAGCAGCAGTTCCCCAACATACACATAATTTGGAAGCAGTTCCCCAAAATACGCGAAACCTGGCAGCGGATCATCCAAAATACACGTAACACCCAAAAGACATATAATCTGGCAGTAGTGGTCCCCCAAACATACACAATCTGGCAGCAGTTCCCCAAAATACACGTAATCTGGCAGTAGCCGTTCCCCTAACAAACACATAATCTGGCAGCTGTTCCCCAAAATACATAACAGCGGTTCCACAAAAATGCAGATAATCTGACAGCAGTTCCCCCAAAATAGGTACCCCCAGCATAGGTAGCCAGGTCTATAGGTGTCCCCAGTATAAGTAGCCATGAGTATAGTAGTCCCCAGTATATGTAGCCAGAGATGTAATTGCCTAGTATATGTAACCAGGGGTATATGTGCCCAGTATATGTAGTCAGGTGTTTAGTAGTCCCCAGTATATGTAGCCAGAGGTATAGGTGTCCAGTATATGTAGCCAGGGGTATAGGTGCCCAGTATATGTAGCCAGGGGTATGTGTCCCCAGTATATGTAGTCAGGGGGTATATGTGTCCCCAGTATATGTAGCCAGGGGTATATGTCCCAGTATATGTAGCCAGAGGTATATGTGCCCAGTATATATAGCCAGGGGTATATGTGCCCAGTATATATAGCCAGGGGTATATGTGCCCAGTATATGTAGTCAAGTGGTATATGTGCCCAGTATATGACCGACAGGATGTATCAAGTAACTGTCTACAGTTGAAAGACTGGAATCTTAGGAACAAAAGCAGATTTATGCCTACCTGCCACAGTGTTATTAATACTTACATGGAGAAAGTGAACACTGATATCAGGTCTTTGAGATCTGACTTTGAGGCTAAAAGAATCAAAAATATTAATCATAACCTTTCTTTGCAGGAACGTAAAGCGATTATGTCTTTATCTAGAAATAAATCAATCAAAATATGTGCAGCAGACAAAGGCGGTGCAGTAGTCATTATGGAGACAGCACAGTATAAGGAAGAAATTCTTAGACAACTGAGTGATACACTAGTTTACGAGAGATTAAGTTACAATCCTACTGCAGAGATTCAGTCTAAAATTAGTAAAATTGTAGATGAGGCATTACTAAAAGGTATTATAGATAAAGAGCTTAAAATATTTTTGATTAAAGAACACCCTAGGATTCCAATCCTATATATCCTTCCTAAAATTCACAAAGGCCTTCAGAAGCCTCCTGGTCGCCCGATAGTTTCAGGCATAGATTCTATTTTTTCTAATATTGCTGTTTTTCTCGACAGGATATTGAGACCGATGGTAATGAATCTGGATTCCTATCTCAGGGATACTCAACAATTCTTGGATGCTGTTGCGGGGATTGGGGAGGTGGATGAACACTCTCTGCTGGTCACCATGGACGTAAGTAGCTTATACACGGCCATACCCCATGAGGGTGGGCTGGAGGCGGTAGAGTTTTACCTAATGTTATGCTCTGATTTGGATGTGGGACAAAGAAAGTTTGTCATGCGGCTACTGGAACTGGTCTTGAGAAACAACTATTTTTTGTTTGAATCTACATTTTATATGCAACGCCGTGGTACGGCGATGGGCTCGAACGTGGCCCCCTCCTATGCTAACCTCTTTATGGGGTTGTATGAGGAGGCATTTGTATTCTCAAGTCCACTCTTTTGCAAATTTGCGAGGATGTGGAAACGTTACATTGATGACATTTTTTTGATTTGGGGGGGGCCACGTTCGAGTCTTGACCATTTTGTTGCGGAGTTGCATGACAAATGTCCCCAGATACAACTTACTGTCCATGCTGACCAGCAGAGGGTAAGTTTCTTGGATACGTGGGTCATCAGGAAAGGGGGTGGCCTGGTGACCGACCTATACACCAAGAAAACGGATAGAAATTCTATTCTCCATTTCGAATCCTTTCACCCACCACACACCCGATACAACATTCCGAAAGGTCAGTTCAAACGTATCGAAAGGATAGTGGTAGATCCAATCATGAAAGAAAAACGCTTAGAAGAAATGAAATATAAATTCCTGGCCAGGAAATATCCCATCATATGCCTTGAGAAGGATTATAAATTCAGAGGAAAGGGTATCATGGGGATGAGACGGGGTGCAATCAAATTGGGGACATCTGAAAGGATACCATGTGTTATGACCTACAATGTCCTCTCAGATAAAATAACACACATTATTAATAAACACTGGTCCATGTTGAGGCAGGGCCTTCCCACTGTGAGAGAGTTTCATGATTACCCATTAATCTCATACAAAAGGGCTCCATCACTAAGGGATAAATTGGTGCATAATGACTTGGGCCCGATAGAAGTTAGGAGTGAGAAAAGGAATGGTAATTTTCCATGTTTGAATTGTCATTTGTGTAGCTATATGACTAGGGGGGAGGTCTTTACCCACCCAAGCCAAGGGACTAAATATAGGATCAAGGGATCATATAATTGTGAATCGAGGTTTGTTATTTATCTGTTGAAATGTCCCTGTGGCTTGGGGTATGTGGGGAAGACGACCCAACCTCTTAGGGATCGTATAGCCTCACACAAATCCAATATCAGGAATAAAAACAGAGATCTTGCTGTATCTGACCATTTCTGTAGTAAAAACCATTCTCTGGCACAACTGCGGGTTCAGGTGATTGAGGGGATACCTCAACTTCGGAGGGGAGGGGATAGACGGAAAATGTTGGCTTTAAGAGAATTTTATTGGATTAATAAGCTGGAGACTTATGAACCTAAGGGCCTCAATAGGGATTACGATCTTACTGCTGTGATTTGATACTAATGTATGTTGTTTTGTCTTCCCATTAGGGACTGATGTGCGCTGGAAAGGTGGTGAGAGATATTCATCATTTTTATACTTTCTTTTAGTATGTAGTGTCTTATTATATAACTTACTTATTGTATGTGTTTCCGCCTCCTTTCCAGATTCACATTTATCCCCGTGTAATGTGTGTGTTATGTATATGAGGATATGTCATCTGATGGAGGATGATACAATGTACTTGCTCACCGCATGGCTAATTTTAATAGGGAGTTACCTTCCTATTTACTACCTAGCGTATACGGAATTTGGGACTAGCCTATGTTAGGCGTATTTATGATTGACAAGATGTAAGCCCTAATGTGAAGGCGGACGTTGTCGGCGCTGCCCTCATTGGTGATAGACGGCTGCCTCCCATTCAACGTATGTTGTGACACGCCCATTGTGGGCATGGGATTTTTCTTATTGGTTAGAGGAGGCGATGCCGGAAATGGTTGATGCTCCAGTGGGAAGCGCCCATTTAGTTCTAATAGTGGACGCTGTCGGCCCTCTTCTGATTGGCCGCGACGATGTCCTATGAGTGACTAGCGTTAGTCTTATGCGCCCTATGGCGAACGCTCTATTATGATGCGTCTGTTTAGTTTTAGAAGCGGACGTCGTCGGCCCTCTTCTGATTGGCCGCGGTAGTGACACTCTGTGACTGGCCCATGCGCCCCAATGGCTGACGCTCTATTATGATGCGTCTATTCAGTCTTAGAAGCGGACGTCGTCGGCCCTCTTTTGATTGGTCGCGGAAGTGCCATTCTGTGATTAGCCAGCGGCTGTCTGATACTCCTCTAAACCGGCTGGGAGTCATGACGTACTTCTGCCTGGTTGGTTGGCTTTCCCAATGCCCGTGTTTTCATTACTAACTCTGTCGCTTTGATGATTTGGCCATTGCGGTGAGTGAGCTCATTTGTTAATCCCATGCTGATTGGTGGAAGTCCTATAGCGGACGCTGTAGGCTGTATGACCATTGGACACTATGATCCGTTTGTATTGTGCCTTTTGCACGTAATTTTTATGTGCGCGGCAGAAGGGTGAGTGTCGTGGTCTAGTATAGAACTCATATATTATACATGTTAGGATGTGGATATACTGTATATGGGATAATTGTGAAAATCTGTGACATTTGACTATGATGTAAATTTTGATTGGATGAGGGATGGTATGAATATGCATGTATGTAAATCCTGCAGTTCCCTATGTGGTCCACTATGGGGCTTTAAATGAATCTGGCTATAGACTGGATATCATTGTGGGCAGGTCATGATTTGAGAAAGGACCTCATATGGCCCGAAACGCCTGTGCGTCATCTTTATGTACATACCCACGTATGGATTTTAATTTTTTAACTAAGTAACAATAAAGATTATCCTGATGGTGCAGATCGTGTGGAGTATTTGGCATTGAACTTGTGACTCCAGAGGAAGATCTTGGCACATCACTTTACTACCATTGGTGCAGCGGCTTTCATCTAACCCAGTATATGTAGTCAGGGGGTATATGTGCCCAGTATATGTAATCAGGGGGTATATGTGCCCAGTATATATAATCAGGGGGTATATGTGCCCAGTATATATGTAGGCAGGGGTATATGTGCCCCAGTATATATAGCCAGGGGTATATGTGCCCAGTATATGTAGTCAGGGGGTATATGTGCCCAGTATATGTAGTCAGGGGTAAATGTGCCCCAGTATATATAGCCAGGGGTATATGTGCCCAGTGTATGTAGTCAGGGGGTATAAGTGCCCAGTGTATGTAATCAGGGGGTATATGTGCCCAGTATATGTAATCAGGGGGTATATGTGCCCAGTATATATGTAGGCAGGGGTATATGTGACCCAGTATATTTAGCCAGGGGTATATGTGCCCAGTATATGTAGTCTATGGTATATGTGCCCAGTATATGTAGTCAGGGGGTATATGTGCCCCAGTATATGTAGTCAGGTGGTATATGTGCCCCAGTATATATAGCCAGGGGGTATATGTGCCCAGTATATTTGTAGGCAGGGGTATATGTGCCCAGTATATATGTAGGCAGGGGTATATGTCCCCAGAATAGGCAGTCAGGTGTCCCCCCCAGCAGGAGCAGCGCAGAGAAGAGGGAGAGCTGTGTGGATGGTGGAGAAGGGGGGCCATCTCCCCCCCTTCCCTCACCTTAGGGTGCTCTCCCTCCCTCGCTCTCCCCTCCTCCAGAAGTAGCACAGGCAGCCGGCAGCGGGCGGGACTTACCTCTCCTCGTTCCGGCGCGAGCACTCCACTGCCGCAAGTCTGGTCTGGTCCAGACCCGAGCAGCGGCACGCAGATCCGGCGCCGGAACGAGGAGAGGTAAGTCCCGCCCGCTGCTGGCTGCCCGCGTTACTTCTGGAGGAGGGGAGAGTGAGGGAGGGAGAGCACCCTAAGGTGAGGGAAGGGGGGGAAGATGGCCCCCCTTCTCCACCGTCCACACAGCTCTCCTTCTTCTCTGCGCTGCTCCCCTCCACACGCTAGGGTGGACGGCATCCAGGCTGTAGAAATAGTAAGTGGACGCCGTTCATCCGCGTCCACGCCCCATTCGACTCCTGTATGGAACCCATGGTTAAACTCTCCTTACGGGGCACATCTAAACCTATCAAGACGCCAAAACGACTAAACTCTGAAGACTGCTAAACTCATACGATACACCGGGCCATAAACATAAATAACTAGATATCTAGTTTATGAAGGTTCTGTTAATATAATTTATATCTTTTATTTTATTCCTGTTGAACTTTTCAATGTTATCATCATCATTAAGAAATAGATCTGGAAGGTAACACTTCCTAAACTTGTAGTATGTAGTGTCTTTGTAATAATCCGGTCTACAACATGCATCACTCCAATTGGAAAACCACTATTGATATGTCTTTATTATGTAATGCATGATTATTTCAATAAAGATGCTTTGAAAGTAGAAAGGGGAAAAAAAATTGTGGGATCCGTGGTATAGTTGACCCCAATATAGGTAGTCAGGCATAGGTGTCCCCAGTATAGGTAGCCAGGCATAGGGGCCCCCAGTATAAGTAGCCAGGCATAAGTAGCCAGGTATAGTTGCTCCCAGTATAGGTAGCCAGGCATATGTGCCCCCAGTATAGGGAGCCAGGCATAGGTGCCACCAGTATAGGTAACCAAGTATAGTTGCCCCCAGTATAGGTAGCCAGGCATAGGTGCCCCAGTATAGGTAGCCAGACATAGGTAACCAGATATAGTTGCCCCCCCCCCCCATATAGGTAGCTAGGTAAAGGTTCCACTAGCCTAGGTAGCTAGGTATACTTGCCACGTATAGATAACTAGGTAAAGGTGCTTCCAGTATAGGTAGCTAGGTAAAGGTGCTCCCAGTATAGCTTGCCAAGTATAGCTGCCTCATGTAGATAGCTATGTAAAGGTGCACCCAGTATAGGTATCTAGGTAAAGGTGTGCCCAGTATAAGTAGCTAGGTAAAGGTGCACCCAGAAATGGAAGCTATGTAAAGATGCCCCCAATATAGCTAGCTTAGTATAGTTGCCCCCCCACACACACATAGATAGCTGGGTAAAGGTGTCCCCAGTGTAGGTAGCTAGATAAAGGTGCCCCCAGTATAGGTGGCTAGGTAAAGGTGCTAAAAAGACAATTTGAGGATGCACACCTAAGAATAGACAAAATTCAACTTAAATTGTAATTCATTTGGGTGCTATGTCTAAAAGACAATACTAGTAGTAAGTAAAAGGACATGCACACCTTGTATATTCAGATGCAAAAAAGTCTGTATTGAAAGTGCTGACAAGACATACAAAAAAGACATGTAAAGTGATCTGTGCAAGCTATAGTAACATTAGTGCACAGCCAAATGCATGATATACATCCAAGTATACACCAACAAAATAGTCTCCATCCGTCAGGAAATATCCAATCTTCAATCTTCACCTCCTACCTGCTCACAACCTACTCCTTCTCCACCCTATCCTCCCCTCACCTCCTTCACTCCTACTACCACTGAGGAGGTCAACCACCTACTGCAGACTTCCCATACCACTACCTCCCCCCTTGACCCTATCCCTTCTGATCTACTTCAGCCTCACTTCACGGATCTGGCCCCAGTCCTCACTACCATGTTTAACCTCTCCCTATCCACAGGCACCTTCCCCTCAGACTTCAAGCAGGCCACTGTACTGCCTCTGCTCAAGAAACCCTCCCTCGACCGCTCGCTACCCTCCAACTACCGCCCGATCTCCCTCCTCCCCTTCGCCTCAAAACTCCTTGAGCGTCTGGTTCACAAACGCCTGACCCAGTACCTCAATGCCAACTCACTACTAGACCCACTGCAATCTGGATTTCGGCCTGCCCACTCAACCGAAATGGCTCTCACCAAAGTGGTCAATGACCTTGCCTTAGCTAAAGCTGAAGGTAAATACACCATTCTCCTCCTCCTTGACCTTTCAGCAGCTTTTGATACAGTAGATCATCCCCTACTCCTCCAGTCCCTCCAATCCATGGGCATTCACGATCTCGCCCTGACCTGGCTTTCATCCTACCTCTCCAACCGCTCCTTCACGGCCTCCTTCAATGAGTCCTCGTCCACCCCCAACCACCTCTCAGTGGGAGTCCCCCAAGGCTCGGTCCTTGGCCCCCTACTGTTCTCCCTATACACATCCTCCATTGGCAAGGTTATCTCCTCCATGGGTTTTAACTATCATCTGTATGCAGATGACACCCAAATCTATCTCCACACCCCTGACATATCCACCACTACCATGGACAAGGTCTCCTCCTGCCTATCTGCCATCTCCTCCTGGATGTCCGCTAGGTTCCTAAAACTAAATCTAGACAAAACGGAATTTATGATCTTCCCACCCCGGTCATCCCTGGACCTCCCAGATGTGCAGGTCACTGTTAACCACACTACTATTCACCCTACCTCTCAAGCCCGCTGTCTGGGTGTCACCCTGGACTCCGCACTCTCCTTCACTCCCCACATCCAAAACCTCACAAAGTCCTGCAACTTCCACCTTCGTAACATCTGTAAGATTCGCCCTTTCCTGACCCCTGCCACCACCAAACTCCTCATCCATGCCCTCATAATTTCCCGCCTCGACTACTGCAATGCCCTTCTGTCTGGACTCCCTAAGACCCGAATAGCCCCACTGCAGTCCATCATGAATGCGGCTGCCAGAATTATCCACTCCTCCCATCGCTCCACCAGGGCGGCTCCCCTCCGTGAATCCCTCCACTGGCTTCCTATCCAGTCCAGAATCAGATTCAAGATATTGTGTCTGACCTACAAATCCATCCACAAAACCTGTCCAACCTACATTTCTGATCTTACTCAGAGATACACACCAAGCCGCTCACTCCGCTCCTCCAAGGAACTTCGCCTGACCGTCCCCCGCATCACCCAGTCCCATGCACGCCTCCAAGACTTCTCAAGAGCCGCTCCGACACTATGGAACTCCCTACCTCCACCCATTAGGGCAGCCCCCTCCTTCAACACCTTCAAGAAGGCCCTCAAAACTCACCTTTTCACTCTTGCCTACCACCCCTCACAATTGCTCTAAACCCACAGCCGAACTCTGGTCCCCTACCTCTCGTGTCCATACCTATCCCTCTAGATTGTAAGCCTTTGGGCAGGGTCCTCACTCCTTTTGTGTCCTACCTGATCATGCACCTCTATTACTGTGCACCCATGCTATGCATTTGAGTAAACCTAACTTGCCTAACTCCATGCTCCCATCCAGTGACTGACTAAGCATTACCTTGTACTCATACTGTGCTGTGTGATCTGGTTTTCTTGTATTCCTGTATTGTCATATTGCTGTTTGTCACCCCTAAATATTGTCTGTAACCTAAATTAATGTCCAGCGCTGCGTAATATGTTGGCGCTTTATAAATAAAACAAATAAATAAATAAATAAATAAGTACAATAATGCAACATATATGCTATAGCACCATGCTGCTAACTGGTGCATCAAGGGAATGAAGACAGCTCCATGCACTGGCTGAACAACACTGAAGTAATATACAGCAACATGTGACACAACAAAAGTCCATAAAAATCACAGTGTAAAGAACGAACACCGCTGTATTACCCAGACGGCGCAGCGTTTCGGAAATAGATTCCTTTATCAATGGGATTTAGCTGTAGGCAGCTGGAGGCAACAGCAAAGTTGTGCAGAGCGGCGGTGTCCTGGATAAAAAGTCTGTGTAGCGCTGTTTACATGCACCTGTTAATCTGGGAGAGAGGCCATCACACCGGGGCCGGCCCTGTGACGCGATGACGTCACGCGACGCCAGTGTTGCCAACCTTTCACGTTATTTTTTACTGACAAATACCTAAAAATTTACTGACAAAAGATTTTTTTACGCGCGGCGCGGTGAAAAATGGGCGTGGCCACGCAGCAGATGGTGGGCGTGGTCATGGGTGGGGCCAAATATACATGATTTTATTATTGCTGTGAAAGGTCTGCCAGGGAAGTTTGAGCTCTGCCATAGTGTTCCCCCCCCCCCTTCCCCCAAACTACATGTAATCTTACAGCATTTCACCAAAAATCCACGTAATCTGGCAGAGGTTCTTCCAAAATACATTTAATCTGACAGCAGTGGTTCCCCAAAAATAGGTAGCCCCAGGTCTATAGGTGTCCCCAGAATAGGTGGCCAGGGGTATAGATGTCCCCAGAACAGGTAGCCAGGGGGAGAGATGTCCCCAAAACAGGTAGCCAGGGGTATATGTGCCCAGTATATGTAGGCAGGGGTACAGGGCCGGTTCTAGACTGGCACATATGAGGGGGCAGTCAAATGGGTAGGGGGCAACATGTTCGAGGAAATTTGCGGCGATTAATGTGGGCATGGCAAGTAAATGCACATAATGAGAGACAGCGTTTCACCAGTAAATGCACATAAGAGACAGCCTTTCACCAGTAAATGCACGTAATGACAGACAGTTTTTCACCAGTAAATGCACATAAGAGACTGCCTTTCACCAGTAAATGCACGTAATGACAGACAGCTTTTCACCAGTGAATGCACGTAATGAGAGACAGCTTTTCACCAGTAAATGCACGTAATGAGAGACAGCTTTTCACCAGTAAATGCACGTAATGAGAGACAGCTTTTCACCAGTAAATGCACGTAATGAGAGCTAGCTTTTCCCCAGTAAATGAACATAAGAGACAGCTTTTCACCAGTAAATGCACATAATAAGAGACAGCTTTGCACCAGTAAATGCACATTATAAGAGACAGCTTTGCACCAGTAAATGCACATAATAAGAGACAGCATTTCACCAGTAAATGCACATAATAAGAGACAGCTTTTCACCAGTAAATGCACATAATAAGAGACAGCTTTTCACCAGTAAATGCACATAAGAGACAGCTTTTCACCAGTAAATGCACACAATGGCAAACAGCCAGTGTCCTCAGTATATGTAGCCAGCAGATATATGTGCCCAGTATATGTAGCCAGAGGTATATGTCCCCAGTATATGTAGGCAGGGTTATATGTGCCCAGTAGATGTAGCCAGGAGGTATATGTGCCCAGTAGATGTATCCAGGGTTATATGTGCCCAGTAGATGTAGCCAGAGGTATATGTGCCCAGTAGATGTAGCCAGGATTATATGTGCCCACTAGATGTAGCCAGGGTTATATGTGCCCAGTAGATGTAGCCAGAGGTATATGTGCCCAGTAGATGTAGCCAGATGTATATGTGCCCAGTAGATGTAGCCAGAGGTATATATGTGCCCAGTAGATGTAGCCAGATGTATATGTGCCCAGTAGATGTAGCCAGATGTATATGTCCCCAGTATATGTAGGCAGGGTTATATGTGTCCAGTAGAGGTAGCCAGGGGGTATATGTGCCCAGTAGATGTATCCAGGGTTATATGTGCCCAGTAGATGTAGCCAGAGGTATATGTGCCCAGTAGATGTAGCCAGGATTATATGTGCCCAGTAGATGTAGCCAGGGTTATATGTGCCCAGTAGATGTAGCCAGAGGTATCTGTGCCCATGGGTAGCCAGGGTTATATGTCCCTAGTAGATGTAGCCAGGGTTATATGTGCCCAGTAGATGTAGCCAGGGTTATATGTGCCCAGTAGATGTAGCCAGATGTATATGTCCCCAGTAGATGTAGCCAGAGGTATATATGTGCCCAGTAGATGTAGCCAGATGTATATGTGCCCAGTAGTGGTAGCCAGATGTATATGTGCCCAGTAGATGTAGCCAGATGTATATGTCCCCAGTAGATGTAGCCAGATGTATATGTCCCCAGTAGATGTAGCCAGATGTATATGTCCCCAGTAGATGTAGCCAGGGTTATATGTGCCCAGTAGCTGTAGCCAGATGTATATGTGCCCAGTAGATGTAGCCAGAGGTATATGTGCCCAGTAGATGTAGCCAGAGGTATATGTGCCCAGTAGATGTAGCCAGGGTTATATGTGCCCAGTAGATGTAGCCAGGGTTATATGTGCCCAGTAGATGTAGCCAGATGTATATGTGCCCAGTAGATGTAGCCAGAGGTATATATGTGCCCAGTAGATGTAGCCAGATGTATAGGTGCCCAGTAGATGTAGTCAGATGTATATATGTGCCCAGTAGATGTAGCCAGATGTATATGTGCCCAGTAGATGTAGCCAGAGGTATATATGTGCCCAGTAGATGTAGCCAGATGTATAGGTGCCCAGTAGATGTAGTCAGATGTATATATGTGCCCAGTAGATGTAGCCAGATGTATATGTCCCCAGTAGATGTAGCCAGAGGTATATGTGCCCAGTAGATGTAGCCAGGGTTATATGTCCCCAGTAGATGTAGCCAGGGTTATATGTGCCCAGTAGATGTAGCCAGATGTATATGTGCCCAGTAGATGTAGCCAGAGGTATATATGTGCCCAGTAGATGTAGCCAGATATATATGTGCCCAGTAGATGTAGCCAGATGTATATGTGCCCAGTAGATGTAGCCAGATTTATATGTGCCCAGTAGATGTAGCCAGATGTATATGTCCCCAGTAGATGTAGCCAGGGTTATATGTGCCCAGTAGATGTAGCCAGATGTATATGTGCCCAGTAGTCAGTAGACGAGTGACTGGCAGTGGTAGGCGGCAGCGAGCGGAACTTACCTGCGTCTTCTCTCGTTGCCGTCGCCCAGTAGATGTAGCCAGAGGTATATGTGCCCAGTAGATGTAGCCAGAGGTATATGTGCCCAGTAGATGTAGCCAGGGTTATATGTCCCCAGTAGATGTAGCCAGGGTTATATGTGCCCAGTAGATGTAGCCAGGGTTATATGTGCCCAGTAGATGTAGCCAGATGTATATGTGCCCAGTAGATGTAGCCAGAGGTATATATGTGCCCAGTAGATGTAGCCAGATATATATGTGCCCAGTAGATGTAGCCAGATGTATATGTGCCCAGTAGATGTAGCCAGATGTATATGTGCCCAGTAGATGTAGCCAGATGTATATGTCCCCAGTAGATGTAGCCAGGGTTATATGTGCCCAGTAGATGTAGTCAGATGTATATGTGCCCAGTAGTCAGTAGACGAGTGACTGGCAGTGGCAGGCGGCAGCGAGCGGAGCTTAACTGCGTCTTCTCTCGTCGCCGTCGCGGGATGATCTGCCGCTACTCTGGTCTGGTCCAGACCAGAGCAGCAGAACTTCTGGCGCAGGAGCGAGACGGAAGGTAAGTCCCGCCCGCTGCCAAGTGCCACTGCCAGTCACTCGTCGGAGGGGGACAGTCAGCGAGGGAGGGAGAGCAGTAAGGTGAGAGAAGGGGGGGGAGATTGCCCCCCTTCTCCACCGCTGCCCACAGCTCTTCCTCTACTGCGCTGCTGTCCTGCAACAGAGCGGGCGGCCGATTGGCCGCCCTTTTACGGACGCTGCTGAATTCCTTACGGAATTCACGGGCAGCTTAATTTGTATACAAATTTACGGGCTGCCCGTAAATTTACGAGCGGTTGACAACACTGCACGACGCACGTCGCGTCGTCATACGCGTCACGCGCAGACATCCACAACCTCCATAGCGTTGGCTGGCAATGGGAAGGAGTGTCACAGAGCTCCAGTCCCAAGATGGCCACCACGCTTTGTATGGGGATAGGGAGCAGCGCCACAAGTGTAAAGTGGTGGCAGAAGGAACTGCAGCTAATTTTAGGACTTAGAAATCCACAGCACTTGTCAGAAGCAATGGGATGATGATGTTGAACGGTGTGATGGTCTTGACATGCTAAAATATAAACAGAATACATGTATGAGTACATCAAATAACACCAGGACAGAAAAATGTTATCCTAAAATTAGCTGCAGTTCCTTCTGCCACCACTACACACTTGTGGCGCTGCTCCCTATCCCCATACAAAGCGTGGCGGCCATCTTGGGACTGGAGCTCTGTGACACTCCTTCTCATTGCCAGCCAATGCTATGGAGGTTGTGGATGTCTGCGCGTGACGCGTATGACGACGCGACGTGCGTCGCGTGACGTCATCGCTTCACAGGGCCGGCCCCGGTGTGATGGCCTCTCTCCCAGATTAACAGGTGCATATAAACAGCGCTACACGGACTTTTTATCCAGGACACCGCCGCTCTGCACAACTTTGCTGTTGCCTCCAGCTGCCTACAGCTAAATCCCATTGATAAAGGAATCTATTTCCGAAACGCCGCGCCGTCTGGGTAATACAGCAGTGTTCGTTCTTTACACTGTGATTTTTATGGACTTTTGTTGTGTCACATGTTGCTGTATATTACTTCAGTGTTGTTCAGCCAGTGCATGGTGCTGCCTTCATTCCCTTGATGCACCAGTTAGTAGCATGGTGCTATAGCATATATGTTGCATTATTGTACTTGGATGTATATCATGCATTTGGCTGTGCACTAATGTTACTATAGCTTGCACAGATCACTTTACATGTCTTTTTTGTATGTCTTGTCAGCACTTTCAATACAGACTTTTTTGCATCTGAATATACAAGGTGTGCATGTCCTTTTACTTACTACTAGGTAAAGGTGATGTAATGCCTGGCAGATCTCTTGTTTTCCTTCAGTCGTATAATCTAGTGCTGTAGCTCTGAGCTCAGCCCACGGTCTTCACCTATAGACAAGTCCCTGTGTGAACAGGACACTGAATATGTCTCCTGACTACGGTTAACCCCAGGTCTTAATGTCCAAAGTATAGAGGCTGAGGCCGGGAAAACCAGAGTACCACCAAAACAAAGCAAGACTATGCAGCTGGGTAATATTAGGTAATAGAGCAGAATGCCCTTGTGGAGAAGATTACACAGATCACACCAGGAACTATGAACAATGGAGCAAGATTGCTCTGAGCTTCTGATAACCGCCACAATAAACAAGACACAATGGTTGCTCAGTGTGACCGCAGCACGGAGCATCTGATGTCCACCACACTGAGTAAACAAGGACAGACAACAGACAGACAGAAGGAATGCTTGTCAATCTAATCACTGCCCAAGCGATAGCAAGCATCCACACAGGTATGGACAAGACAAGCAGGAAGGGGCATAACTAATAGCAAATGCAGCTATAGTTATGTCCACTGGAACAGGACCAGCAGGACCAGATAGACAGAAGGATTGTTTGCCAATCTAATTGCTGTCCCAGCAATAGCAAACATCCACACAGGTTCAGACAAGACAAGGAACGTAACTAATAGCAACTGCAGCTATAGTTACGTCCACAGGAACAGAACTAGCAGGCAGGGCCGGTTTAACCCCCTTGGCGGTATGAAAAATACCGCCAGGGGGCAGCGCAGCAGTTTTTTTTAAATTTTTTTTTTTTAAATCATGTAGCGAGCCCAGGGCTCGCTACATGATAGC
Organism: Hyperolius riggenbachi; assembly: GCF_040937935.1. Lineage (NCBI taxonomy): Eukaryota > Metazoa > Chordata > Amphibia > Anura > Hyperoliidae > Hyperolius > Hyperolius riggenbachi. The sequence continues at coordinate 389,339,470 of NC_090648.1, forward strand.
CGCTGCTCAGCGGCATCCCCCCAGCCCCGCCGATCGCCTCCGGCGATAGGCGATCAGGAAATCCCGTTCAAAGAACGGGATTTCCAGGAGGGCTTCCCCCGTCTCCATGGCGACGGGGCGTCATTGGGAGACCCGATATACCCCTTGGCGCTGCCTGGCACTGATTGGCCAGGCAGCACAGGGGTCTGGGGGGGGGGGGGCGCGCGCCGCACCGGATAGCGGCGATCGGGCGCGGATAGCGGCGATCGGACGCAGCTAGCAAAGTGCTAGCTGCGTCCAGCAAAAAAAAAATTATGTAAATCGGCCCAGCAGGGCCTGAGCGGCACCCTCCGGCGGCTTACCCCGTGTCACACACGGGGTTACCGCCAAGGAGGTTAAAGAGAACCAGAGAGGAAGCACCCTTGTGTATTTTACCATGTATATCAGTAAGAACATTAGAGAAAACACTTACCATGCTCTCTGTTTCCTCCTCACTGCTAAAAGTGTCTGTTAACAGCAGTCACAAGAATCCCAGACTGAGCAATTAAATCTGGCTTTGCTGGGAATAATTACAGCTGAGTCATTATAGCAAAGCCACAAGGGGGCAGGCTTGGGCTTGAAATAACACCACAGAAGACAGACTTAGCTATAATCTTTCTGTAGTAAAGCTAGACGGAGCAGCCTGACTTCTCAGTCGGGGATTCTTATCAGACGTGATAACAGTCAGATTACACAGAGAACAATGAAACAAAGGGCAGATTAGGTGTTTACTGTCATGTTCCCACTGATTTATAAGGTAAAATACAAGAGGGTGCTTCATCTCTGGTTCTCTTTAAGCAACAATGGGGCCCCAGGGCAAAATAAACCTGGGGGGCCCCCCCCAACAGATACCCCAGAACAAAAATCGGCATTAGGGGACCTTTTTTGCAGCTGGTATAGTCAGGGTGTGAAGCCCCAATCGGTCGGAGCTCCACATTCTGGCTACCCCAGCCTGCATGGGGGACAAGGGGTTAAAAAGTTTCAGGAGGGGGGACCCCACATAATTAAAAAAAAAAAATTCCCACACTGTAGACATAATTTTTTTCGGGGGAAAATAGGAAAAAATGCCAGGGATCTTCATACAGTCATATTGCGGCTGTATAGCGATGCCTGGCCAAAGCGCTGCGGCTGCGTATGGACCCCCTGGAAACCCCGTCAGGAAATTTATTGCGCTTTCGTTTGATACATGTAAAATTACACTACCGTTAGGTTTGTTACTAAATGTGACATTTACCACATTTAAAAGTATACTTTTTTCCTTCGAAAATTTAAAATCAATTTTCTCAAAAACTATAAGGTCTTTTTGAAAAATTGTTTTTTCCTCTTATTCCTAATGATCTCCTTAAAGGGACTCCGAGCAGTGCAGAAACTATGGAAAGATGCATATCATTTTAAAGCTCTCTTTCTCCTCTTTCCAATGATATATAAACCGCCGCCCTACGCCTTTTAGTTTTCGCTATTTTCGCGAATGGAAATTGCCGCGGCCGCAATTTCAATCACGAAAATAAAGAAAACTAAAAGGCGTAGGGCAACAATTTAGGTGGCATCAGAAAGAGGAGAAAGAGAGCTTTAACATGATATCCATCTTTCCATAGTTACATTGTATTACACAGGCCGACTTTTTCTGCTGAATGGAGCTACTGACACTGGGGAAAGTGTCGTCCTGTGTAATACAAGTAACTATGGAAAGATGGATATCATTTTAAAGCTCTCTTTCTCCTCTTTCTGGCGACACCTAAATCGTCACTCTACACCTTTTAGTTTTCTTTATTTTCACGATTGAAATTTTCGCGGTAATTTCAATCGCGAAAATAGCGAAAACTAAAAGGCGTAGGTCGGCGGTTTATAAATCATTGGAAAGAGGAGAAAGAGAGCTTTAAAATGATATGCATCTTTCCATAGTTTCTGCACTGCTCGGAGTCCCGAACATATTCTGCAAATGTAGGGTTTCTAGCATTTAACCACTTGAGGACCACAGTCTTTTCGCCCCTTAAGGACCAGAGCCTTTTTCTCCATTCAGACCACTGCAGCTTTCACGGTTTATTGCTCGGTCATACAACCTACCACCTAAAGGAATTTTACCTCCTTTTCTTGTCACTAATACAGCTTTCTTTTGCTGCTATTTGATTGCTGCTGCAAGTTTTAGTTTTTATTATATTCATCAAAAAAGACATGAATTTTGGCAAAAAAATGACTTTTTTAACTTGCTGTGCTGACATTTTTCAAATAAAGTAAAATTTCCTATACATTTTAGCACGAAAGTTATTCTGCTACACATCTTTGATAAAAAAAAAAAAACATTCAGTGTATATTTATTGGATTGGGTAAAAGTTATAGCGTTTACAAACTATGGTGCCAAAAGTGAATTTTCAAGCATCTCTGACTTTTCTGCGCACCTGTCAGGTTTCATGAGGGGCTAAAATTCCAGGATAGTACAAATACCCCCCAAATGACCCCATTTTGGAAAGAAGACATCCCAAAGTATTTAGTGAGAGGCATGGTGAGTTCATAGAAGATTTTATTTTTTGTCACAAGTTAGCGGAAAATGACACTTTCTGACAAAAAAAAGAAAAAAAAAAGTTTCCATTTCTTCTAACTTGCGACAAAAAAAAATGAAATCTGCCACGGACTCACTATGCTCCTCTCTGAATACCTTGAAGTGTCTACTTTCCAAAATGGGGTCATTTGTGGGGTGTGTTCACTGTCCTGGCATTTTGGGGGGTGCCTAATTGTAAGCACCCCTGTAAAGCCTAAAGATGCTCATTGGACTTTTGGCCCCTTAGCGCAGTTAGGCTGCAAAAAAGTGCCACACATGTGGTATTGCCGTACTCAGGAGAAGTAGTATAATGTGTTTTGGGGTGTATTTTTACACATACCCATGCTGGGTGGGAGAAATATCTCCGTAAATGACAATTGTTTTATTTTTTTACACACAATTGTCTATTTGTAGAGATATTTCTCCCACTCAGCATGGGTATGTGGAAAAATACACCCCAAAACACATTATACTACTTCTCCTGAGTACGGCGATACCACATGTGTGGCACTTTTTTGCACCCTAACTGCGCTAAGAGGCCCAAAGTTCAATGAGTACCTTTAGGATTTCACAGGTCATTTTGAGAAATTTCGTTTCAAGACTACTCCTCACGGTTTAGGGCCCCTAAAATGCCAGGACAGTATAGGAACCCCACAATATACCCCATTTTAGAAAGAAGACACCCCAAGGTATTCCGTTAGGAGGATGGTGTGTTCATAGAAGATTTTTTTTTTTTGTCACAAGTTAGCGGAAATTGATTTTAATTGTTTTTTTTCACAAAGTGTCATTTTCCGCTAACTTGTGACAAAAAATAAAATCTTCTATGAACTCACCATACTCCTAACGGAATACCTTGGGGTGTCTTCTTTCTAAAATGGGGTCATTTGTGGGGTTCCTATACTGCCCTGGCATTTTAGGGGCCCTAAACCGTGAGGAGTAGTCTTGAAACCAAATGTCGCAAAATGACCTGTGAAATCCTTAAGGTACTCATTGGACTTTGGACCTCTTAGCGCACTTAGGGTGCAAAAAAGTGCCACACATGTGGTACCGCCGTACTCAGGAGAAGTAGTATAATGTGTTTTGGGGTGTATTTTTACACATACCCATGCTGGGTGGGAGAAATATCTCTGTAAATGACAATTGTTTGATTTTTTTACACACAATTGTCCATTTACAGAGAGATTTCTCCCACCCAGCATGGGTATGTGTAAAAATACACCCCAAAACACAATATACTACTTCTTCTGAGTACGGCGATACGACATGTGTGACACTTTTTTGCAACCTAGGTGCGCTAAGGGGCCTAACGTCCTATTCACAGGTCATTTTGAGGCATTTGGATTCTAGACTACTGCTCACGGTTTAGGGCCCCTAAAATGCCAGGGCAGTATAGGAACCCCACAAGTGACCCCATTTTAGAAAGAAGACACCCCAAGGTATTCTGTTAGGAGTATGGTGAGTTCATAGAAGATTTTTTTTTTGTCACAAGTTAGCGGAAAATGACACTTTGTGAAAAAAAAACAATACATATCAATTTCCGCTAACTTGTGACAAAAAATAAAATCTTCTATGAACTCATCATACACCTAACAGAATACCTTGGGGTGTCTTCTTTCTAAAATGGGGTCACTTGTGGGGTTCCTATACTGCCCTGGCATTTTAGGGGCCCTAAACCGTGAGGAGTAGTCTTGAACCCAAATGTCTCAAAATGACCTGTGAAATCCTAAAGGTACTCATTGGACTTTGGGCCCCTTAGCACAGTTAGGCTGCAAAAAAGTGTCACACATGTGGTATCGCCGTACTCAGAAGAAGTAGTATAATGTGTTTTGTGGTGTATTTTTACATATAACCATGCTGGGTGGGAGAAATATCTCTGTAAATGACACATTTTTGATTTTTTTTACACACAATTGTCCATTTACAGAGAGATTTCTCCCACCCAGCATGGGTATGTGTAAAAATACACCACAAAACACATTATACTACTTCTCCTGAGTATGGCGATACCACATGTGTGACACTTTTTTGCAGCCTAGGTGCGCTAAGGGGCCCAACGTCCTATTCACAGGTCATTTTGAGGCATTTGTTTTCTAGACTACTCCTCACGGTTTAGGGCCCCTAAAATGCCAGGGCAGTATAGGAACCCCACAAGTGACCCCATTTTAGAAAGAAGACACCCCAAGGTATTCCGTTAGGGGTATGGTGAGTTCATAGAAGATTTTATTTTTTGTCACAAGTTAGTGAAAAATGACACTTTGTGAAAAAAACAATAAAAATCCAATTTCCGCTAACTTTTGACAAAAAATAAAATCTTCTATGAACTCATCATACACCTAACAGAATACCTTGGGGTGTCTTCTTTCTAAAATGGGGTCACTTGTGGGGTTCCTATACTGCCCTGGCATTTTACGGGCCCAAAACTGTGAGTAGTCTGGAAACCAAATTTCTCAAAATGACTGTTCAGGGGTATAAGCATCTGCAAATTTTGATGACAGGTGGTCTATGAGGGGGCAAATTTTGTGGAACCGGTCATAAGCAGGGTGGCCTCTTAGATGACTGGATGTTTTGGGCCTGATCTGATTGATAGGAGTGCTAGGGGGGTGACAGGAGGTGATTGATGGGTGTCTCGGGGGGCGGTTAGAGGGGAAAATAGATGCAATCAATGCACTGGGGAGGTGATCGGAAGGGGGTCTGAGGGGGATCTGAGGGTTTGGCCGAGTGATCAGGAGCCCACACGGGGCAAATTAGGGCCTGATCTGATGGGTAGGTGTGCTAGGGGGTGACAGGAGGTGATCGATGGGTGTCTTAAGGTGTGATTAGAGGGGGGAAATAGATGCAAGCAATGCACTACCGAGGTGATCAGGGCTGGGGTCTGAGGACGTTCTGAGGTGTGGGCAGGTGATTGGGTGCCCGCAAGGGGCAGATTAGGGTCTAATCTGATGGGTAACAGTGACAGGTGGTGATAGGGGATGATTGATGGGTAATTAGTGGGTGTTTAGAGGAGAGAAGAGATGTAAACACTGCACTTGGGAGGTGATCTGATGTCGGATCTGCGGGCGATCTATTGGTGTGGGTGGGTGATCAGATTGCCCGCAAGGGGCAGGTTAGGGGCTGATTGATGGGTGGCAGTGACAGGGGGTGATTGATGGGTGGCAGTGACAGGGGGTGATTGATAGGTGATTGACAGGTGATCAGTGGGTTATTACATGGAATAACAGATGTAAATATTGCACTGGCGAATTGATAAGGGGGGGTCTGAGGGCAATCTGAGCGTGTGGGCGGGTGATTGGGTGCCCGCAAGGGGCAGATTAGGGTCTAATCTGATGGGTAACAGTGACAGGTGGTGATAGGGGGTGATTGATGGGTGATTGATGGGTAATTAGTGGGTGTTTAGAGGAGAGAAGAGATGTAAACACTGCACTTGGGAGGTGATCTGATGTCGGATCTGCGGGCGATCTATTGGTGTGGGTGGGTGATCAGATTGCCCGCAAGGGGCAGGTTAGGGGCTGATTGATGGGTGGCAGTGACAGGGGGTGATTGATGGGTGGCAGTGACAGGGGGTGATTGATAGGTGATTGACAGGTGATCAGTGGGTTATTACAGGGAATAACAGATGTAAATATTGCACTGGCGAATTGATAAGGGGGGGTCTGAGGGCAATCTGAGCGTGTGGGCGGGTGATTGGGTGCCCGCAAGGGGTAGATTAGGGTCTAATCTGATGGGTAACAGTGACAGGTGGTGATAGGGGGTGATTGATGGGTGATTGATGGGTAATTAGTGGGTGTTTAGAGGAGAGAAGAGATGTAAACACTGCACTTGGGAGGTGATCTGATGTCGGATCTGCGGGCGATCTATTGGTGTGGGTGGGTGATCAGATTGCCCGCAAGGGGCAGGTTAGGGGCTGATTGATGGGTGGCAGTGACAGGGGGTGATTGATGGGTGGCAGTGACAGGGGGTGATTGATAGGTGATTGACAGGTGATCAGTGGGTTATTACAGGGAATAACAGATGTAAATATTGCACTGGTGAATTGATAAGGGGGGGTCTGAGGGCAATCTGAGCGTGTGGGCGGGTGATTGGGTGCCCGCAAGGGGTAGATTAGGGTCTAATCTCAAGGGTAACAGTGACAGGTGGTGATAGGGGGTGATTGATGGGTGATTGATGGGTAATTAGTGGGTGTTTAGAGGAGAGAAGAGATGTAAACACTGCACTTGGGAGGTGATCTGATGTTGGATCTGCGGGCGATCTATTGGTGTGGGTGGGTGATCAGATTGCCCGCAAGGGGCAGGTTAGGGGCTGATTGATGGGTGGCAGTGACAGGGGGTGATTGACGGGTGATTGACGGGTGATTGACAGGTGATTGACAGGTGATCAGGGGGGATAGATGCATACAGTACACGGGGGGGGGGGTCTGGGGAGGGGGTCTGGGGAGAATCTGAGGGGTGGGGGGGTGATCAGGAGGGGGCAGTGGGCAGGGGGGGGGGGAATAAAAAAAAATAGCGTTGACAGATAGTGACAGGGAGTGATTGATGGGTGATTAGGGGGGTGACTGGGTGCAAACAGTGGTCTGGGGGGTGGGCAGGGGGGGGGTCTGAGGGGTGCTGTGGGCGATCAGGGGGCAGGGGGGGGAGAAATCAGTGTGCTTGGGTGCAGACTAGGGTGGCTGCAGCCTGCCCTGGTGGTCCCTCGGACACTGGGACCACCAGGGCAGGAGGCAGCCAGTATAATAGGCTTTGTATACATTACAAAGCCTATTATACATATGTTCAGCGGCGATCCGGGTGCTAGTAACCCGCCGGCGCTTCCGAACGGCCGGCGGGTTACTACGAGCGGTGGGCGGAGCGAGTCCCCGGCGGCTGATCGCGTCACGAATGACGCGATCGCCGCATAGCCACTCCCGCAGCCGCCCCCGCCGATGGGCGTATTGCGGTCGTTTGGGCCCAGTCTTTGCCGCCGCCCATCGGCTGGGGGCGGTCGGCAAGTGGTTAAGGTGGATTTGCTATTAACCATTAAAGTCGGCAGGTTTTTAAATGTGTATTTTTTTTCCTTTGAAACTTTAAAATCGATTTTCTCAAAAACTAGTCCAATTTGAATTTTTTTTTTCCTCTTGTAGCCACTGGGGGCCCATACAAGCTCTGGGGCCCTGGGGCAGCTGCCTCCTTTGCCTCTATGGTAGCACCGGCCCTGCTAGCAGGAATACTACCAGTAACCAACGTGGTGAAGGCAGTCTCCAAGATATCAGCATAGGAAAGACTTCACTGTACCCCTGCGGGTGCAGTGAACGTCCAAGCAAGCAAGGCAGGGTAATGCAAGTACAATTAAAACTCCACACAAGGAACCCAGCAGCCAGCTAAGGCAAAGCTGAACACTATGATTAGCAAGGTATGAGAGGAGGAGCAGACTTTTCTATGGACATCAGCCAATGAGAGCAGACATGCAAATTCCCACACAGCTGAATGGTAATCTCTCAATCCTGTGATAGACTGATTGAAGGCTGCAAGCTGACAGTGGATGGAAAGGACTCTCATTATAAATGCATGCCATATTATGCAACAACATGCATGCAGGGAATCCAGAACTGTCTGGCCGCAGCAAGCCACAGGTGGACTCATGACAACATCCTGAGCTGCTCCGAACTGCAGAGTGATTGCAGATGGCAATGGGCTCTATTCACAATAACATGTGTGGTAACTTTTTTTTTGGTCACAAAATTATATTCAGTGTTAATTACCGACTTTTTTGAGTATTCACTAAAAATTTACTGAGTGTGATTTATGTTTGATAAAAGTGCGGTAAAACGGTCGATAAAACAGGAGGTAACTGTTTGGTAATGTTGTGGTAAATGTATTAAGGGTAATTGGTCTGTAATATGTGCAGAAATAAAGCATTTTTGACCACTGTAGGGCAGCCCATATACTTGCCACCCATTACATAGAGACGACCCAGGAAAGCCTGTCACATTTTAAGTGGGACCTCAACTCTTGCGCAGGACAGAAGGAAAACATATAGAAATGCACCCTGTATGTATATAATTTAGCCTGTCTAATTCCCCCTCATCTGTGAATAATCACAACTGTAATGGCCCATACTCACGGGCTACAATTGTCGCTGCAACACGCGGTGCGCGCGTGTTGCGGTGACAGGTTGCCCGTGAGTATGGGCCGTCGCACGGGCGCGCACCCCGAACTGTCGCCCGTCGCTGATGTCGCTAGGCGATTGAAAGTTTCAATCGCCTGGTGACAGTCGCCGCCGCACCTCCGCCGCAACTGTCGCGTAGTTTCTACGTCCAGGAACCAAAATAGGTTAAACTGTGTGTTAACACTGTTAAAATTTTAAAATTAATCATGCGCTCCTCTAAAATTATTGCTTAATTTGTGGCTCCTAAAAGCTGCTCAATGTACCCCTGGATCGCTCTCTGCAAAAAAAGTGTGTGCTACACTCAAAAATGTATAATATAATGTAAACAGCACAGCGCTCAACAGGTATTAAGCAATACACTCATCAAAATAAAACCTCTCAGAATACGTTATCCAATCATAAGCTACAATCTAAGAAATAGTCCATAAACACAGAGTCCTTATATGTTTCAGAAAGGGACCATGTCCTTCACTCAGTGCTGGTAAGGTGTGAAATCTTCATACATTACCCACAAATAAAAACAGTATACGCTCACCAGATTGCGTAGCTAATCCTTTCAGATCAGCAAAACACGTGTTTGGCCTTGCCAGTTACAGTCACCTGCATCCGTCACAGCAATGCTTCTCAGATATCCGGGCACATAAAGGGAGGAACACATGGACAGCAATAGTGTAATACTGTTTGTATGAGCATTTGTGAGAGAACGCGGAAAAGCCGCCGCGTGTGCTGCTAAGGAGGCGGCTGTTTCCGTGTCCAATGCGGCGGTTTGCACGCGGAGGCGTGTGTCTGGTAACAGGGCAGAACGCGGAAAAGCCACCACATGTAACAACAGTAAGGCGGCTGGTTCCGCGTCCAGCGCGGCGGTTTGCACGCGGCAGCGTGTGTCTCGTGTGGCTGGGTCTGTTAGTGCACACAGGCTTAGGAATACACACATGCGCGCTGAGAGGCAGAACTCTTATACTTGGCAAGGAGAGGTCAGCTGATCACGCCGATCAGCTGACTCCAGAGCAGGATACTATTGGCTGATCAATTAGGGGTGGTGCCGGAGAGCCCTACTCCATATATAGTTACTGCTGGCCAGTCTCAAGTTGTCTGCCGTTGCGAACACTACGTGGAAGCACTCAGACCTTAGTCAGATCCAACAGTGTCTCAAACAATAGCTGCGCACAAGAACATCAGCAAACTGCGTTCCACACTCCAAGTGGTATACGTCACTCCTCCTACTCAGGGTCAGGCAAAGTTGCTCCACTTCAGTGAGACACCACCACCACACCCCAAGCAGTGGCCACTCACCGTTAGAAGAGACCCTCAATTAGATGGGTCCACAGCGCTTGTGGGGTCATCTGGCCGCCCCCTGCTGTTTAGATGGAATGTCGCCTCCTCACCACTTTCGTTATCAGTTGCTGGTTCTTTCACCTCAAAAGACATATACTTCCTACGTCCCAGAGTAGTTCTGCATACCAATGGGCGTGTCCTCTCAGGGAGAGTCTTACACGCCTAGAGGGCGTGTTCGTTTACTCCTTCCCTCTACCAACTTGGGCTTTCACTCGCCGCGCGTACAACGCGCGTCACCGCCCTCCCCGCCGCGCACGCGGCGCACTGCTCCACCCTCCCGTATCATAGTAACCATGGCAACCCCTCTCTTAGCCTACATCGTCTATCAACTGTGGGCCTCACTCGCCGCGCAGTCAGCGTGCGTGTCTGCCCTCCCCGCCGCTTACGCGGCACGTGGCTCCTCCCTCCCACATCAACAATGGTCGCCCTGGCAACCTTTCTCCTTACCCAGCGCCTTTCCCTATACGTTCATTGTGCGCTCCAAAGCCCTCCCAGTCACCACTTCAGATAAGCCATCCCGTGTCCTGGTCCCCAAACACAGGGTAAAGTGCTTACTGCACATAGATTACATATACAGATATACCTACGTACACGAAATGGTATCTATAAGGCTCCGGTTCTTACAATACCCACTCCAGCAAATGTTACAATAACGCAATATTTTTTCAGACAGATATATTCTCCATTTCCTTCTATTAACACATTATCATTATTCCTTCTCCTTCCTTCCCATCTTATCATATAGGTTGGATTGCCTCCAGGATACCACCTCCCGCAATCTTTGAAGTGATAGCTCAAATTCAGTGCCCCTTAATCATCCTTTTATTATCCCTATCAAAAGCCCCTCCCCCCTCATCTTAACCTTATAACTTCACTCTTAACCCCCTTGTTTGTGCCAACATCGTCCAAAAACTTTAGTGACAAAAGTGCTAAATTCCCCTCTACACCAAAATTCCATGGGATATTGGGATTCAGATCCCGGAGGCATCCCTCCTTCCCCTAATCATCGGCAAGGAAACAAACCAGGTCAATTTCAGCATTATGTCCCCTTGGTTTCAAGGTATCCAATAGATATATCCACTTAGTTTCCCTCTGTGAGACCTCCCTCACCATATCCCCTCCCCTCCACGGTCTCGTAATCTTCTCAACCCCACAGAATGTCAGGAGTGAGGGATTACTGTTATGTACTTTTTTAAAATGGGCCGATAGACTATGGCTCATCAGTCCCTTTGCAATATTCCTAAGGTGCTCCCCTATCCTTTCTTTTAATGGCCTCGTTGTTCTTCCAACGTACTGTGTTCCGCACGGGCACCATGCCACATATATAACATACCTATCATTACACGTAATGAAATCCCTTATTTTTATATTTTTCCCATTGGATTTTCCCCTTACGTCTGTTACTCTTCCCGCTCTAGCCTCTCTGCACCCCTTACAATCTCTACAGGGGTGAAACCCTGGGCGCTGCCATCCTTGGAATCTAGAGGCCTGTTTTTGGGGTTCCACGCAACTTGGGGCTAGAATGTTCTTTAAATTTGGGGCTTTTCTATATATAAACCTAGGCTTTTGTGGCAGCACCTTGCTCAGTTCCACATCAGACAACAAAATTTCCCAGTGTTTAGTCACTATACCTTCTATTTCTTTATATTGACTATTATAATCAGTGATGAATGCCATACTATGTGTATTCTCTTGGTTCCCATCATTATTTACCCGGTGCACCAATGTCCGTCTATCTATGTGTCTAACTCGTTCTATTTCCCTATCCAAAAAGTTTTCCCCATACCCCTTCTCCAAAAATCTTTTCTTCAAAAGATGTGATTGGGCCTCATAATCCTCCTCAGAACTACAATTCCTTCTCAATCGTGTAAACTGTCCCCTAGGGACATTCCTAATCCAATTAGGATGATGGCCGCTCATTGTAGAAATGTAGCCATTACGATCTGTGGCCTTAAAATGTGTTTTAGTGCTAATTTTATTCCCTATAACCATAAGTTGGAGATCCAAATAGCTGATCCTTTCAATATCGTGCTCATAAGATAATTTAATATTTAACATGTTGTCATTAAGTTGTGCCATAAATGTGTCCAACTCTTCTGCCGTGCCCCCCCCCCCACAGAATCAATAGGTCATCAATATACCTTTTCCAAGTAATCACCCTTTGTGAAGCCCACATTAATGCCCCCTCCTCCCATCTACCCATGTATAGGTTCGCCAGGCTGGGGGCGAACCCTGCCCCCATCGCGCATCCCCTGTGTTGCCTATAAAAACTTCCCCCATGCCAAAAGTAGTTCTTTTCCAACGCAAATCTTAATACCTCCAGCAAAAACTCCACCTGTTCTCCTGGTAACACTCCTTCCCTTTCCATATAATATCTGACTGCTTCTATGCCCTTGTCTTGGGGAATGCTAGTATAAAGCGAGGAGACGTCTGCCGTCACCAACAACGTCCCCTCACTAACATCTAGCCCCTCAACCTCCTGAATGGTGTGCTTCGTGTCTCTCAATATACAGGGCAATTTAGTGACCAATGGTTGAAGAAATCTGTCTAGATATTGGCCAAGCCTGTGGGTCAGGGAACCCATTCCACTCAAAATGGGTCTTCCCGGGGGATTGACCGGGTCTTTATGGACTTTTGGTACCTGGTAAATTACTGGAATTCTGGGAGAATTAGGGATAAGGTACCTGTATTCAGCATCCAACAAGCACCCCATATCCAACCCTTTCCTCAGTAACTGTCTCAATTCGGTCATATATTGTGGCGTGGGGTCCCCTCTGAGCTTTTCATACGTATCCTCATCCTGAACCAGTCTGTTAAGTTCAGTCCTGTATTGCACTTTATTGAGGACCACTACCCCCCCTCCCTTATCTGCCGGTCGCACTACCAGTCCTTTCGTGTCCAACAGGCTTTTGGCTACATTCTTCACCCCCGGGTACCTTTTTTCTGGTATCTCCCTTATTTCATTACTGACCATTTTCTTAAAGGCTCCTATGGCTTGAAAGCCTGTCTCTTGTGGATTAAATACAGATTTATTCTTGAGGTCGGTGTATGTGTATCGTGTAGGTTGAGTCAGAGTAGCTGGATTGTAAATTCCACCATTGAGTCCTTCCCTCTTAGAAAAATACTTTTTCAAATTAAGTTTGCGTGTAAACTTCTCTAGGTCAATGTACGTTTCAAATTTGTTTAAACCCTTTTTAGGGGCAAACTTCAGGCCTTCATCGAGAACTCGCATCTCCCCATTAGTAAGTGGGACTCCACTCAAATTAAAGATTCCTTTGCCTTCTATTTTTTCTTTATTTACAGAACAGAACTACTCTGGGACGTAGGAAGTATAGGCTAGTGTCTGCTTTCGATAATCGGAGGGCAGCTATAGGATGAAGGGCTTAACTTCCGGGTTAGGGAGGGCGGGGAGGGGAATTTTAATTTCAGCAGAGGGTATTTAAGATAGACAGGCGCAGGCCGCGCATGCTTCTGAGGAGTCGCCTAGAGCGACGAAACCGGTCAAGTACACGCGGCCTTATTACTATCCAAGGGGAGAAACGTGGACGCAGAGGGGAAGGCGTTAGAAACAGCGCTCTACAGCCAACCCGGTGGCCAACGTTTGGGGTGGAGCCCACAAAAACTCTATACGAATATACCCTGGATATGTTTGTAAGTGTGAATTTTTTTTATTAATAAAACTTTTATACAATTTTACGCTATGGGAGCTCTGGTATATGTCTTTTGAGGTGAAAGAACCAGCAACTGATAACGAAAGTGGTGAGGAGGCGACATTCCATCTAAACGGCAGGGGGCGGCCAGATGACCCCACAAGCGCTGTGGACCCATCTGATTGAGGGTCTCTTCTAACGGTGAGTAGCCACTGCTTGGGGTGTGGTGGTGGTGTCTCACTGAAGTGGAGCAACTTTGCCTGACCCTGAGTAGGAGGAGTGACGTATACCACTTGGAGTGTGGAACGCAGTTTGCTGATGTTCTTGTGCGCAGCTATTGTTTGAGACTTTATTGATTGCTATAGTGTACAGCAGCGCACCACCGAAAGAAGTTACACCTTATTGATATCAGCGCAGTGTTTTGGAGGTTTTATTGAGATCCAACAGTGTGTTTGAACCAGGTGGACCTGGGAATTCACACTGAGCCAGATTACTTGTACTGTTATTTGTAATGATCCGCTCAGCTGCCTGCGCAGGCAGGCAGCTTTTTGACCACTGTTCAGGTCTGCATTCTGCTGGTCTCTGGAAAATAGACCTTTTGTCAGTTTTGCAGCTTGCTGCTGCTGAGGGATTTGCATACGTTTGTCATGCAAATTGCCTAGCCACATCCTTTGTAGGCTTGCTCTATATATACCATGTGATTCCACAGTACGTCACTGGTCATAAGGGTTTGTCCTGTGAAACACTCCTGGAGTGTCAGCCATGCTTATCGTTTGAAGATTAGCTTAGAGTAGAGATGAGCGTAATGACGTAATTACGATTTCGCGAAATTTCGCGTAATTAGTGTAATTACGATTATGGCCGTAAGTACATAATCGTAATGAAGAAGGATTTCGCGAAATTTCGCGTAAGCGTAATTTTTCGCGTAATTTTCGCATTACAGTGGGTATTACGAAATTAATGCGTATGGCCATGCTCCCAAGCGGAAAAGTTGACGCATGGATCAATGTTAGGTAGCCGCCAACTTTAAGGGTTAATAGCAAAGCCCCCTTAAATGCTAAGAGCCTCAAATTTGGAGAATATATTAAGGAGATCAGGAGGAATAAGAGGAAAATTTTTTTTTTTCAAAAAGACCTTATAGTTTTTGAGAAAATCGATGTTAAAGTTTCAAAGTAAAAATGTATACAGTTAAAAACCCGCCGACTTTAACGGTTAATAGCAAAGCCTGCTTAAAGTTTAGGAACACCAAATTCCTAGGGTATATTAAGGGGATCAGTGGGAATAAGAGGAAAAATTTTTTTTCAAAAAGACCTTATAGTTTTTGAGAAAATCAATTTTTAAGTTTCAAGGGCAAAAATGTCTTTTAAATGCGGAAAATGTCAGTTTTTTTTGCACAGGTAACAATAGTGTATTATTTTCATAGATTCCCCCAAGTGGGAAGAGTTTTACTTACTTCGTTCTGAGTGTGGGAAATATAAAAAAAATGACGTGGGGTCCCCCCTCCCAGACCTCTTTAACCCCTTGTCCCCCATGCAGGCTGGGATAGCCAGAATGCAGAGCACCGGCCGCGTGGAGCTCCGCACCCTGACTATACCAGCCCGCATGGTCCATGGATTGGGGGGTCTCGGAAGGGGAGGGGCAGCCAAGCTTTCCCCTCCCCCTCCGAGCCCTTGGACGCGTATGCAGCGGCTGAGCGGCGAGTGACGTCGGGTGCGGCGTAGTTACAATGTAACAAAGTTGTTACATTGTAATAACTTTGTTACATTGTAACTGATAGAACATTTCCGAGGATATTGCGAGGGATCATTTATTTAAAGGGACAGGTAAGTATTAATGGTTAATTAAGAATATTAAAGGACTTTTTTCGTGGTTATGTTTTTTGTTCAATTAAAATACTTTTTCTAAGTGTTTGTGTGTTTATTTACTTTTAACTCTTAAAGGAGACTCCCAGATTCCACCATGAACACCCCCCCCCCAGGAAATCGCGGCCTCCACCTCCACCGCCCATCGGAGGTGGAGAAGAGCCCCTTGTCCTTGGATTGGACAAGGGCTCGGAGGGGGAGGGGAAAGCTTGGCTGCCCCTCCCCTTCCAAGACCCCCCAATCCATGGACCATGCGGGCTGGTATAGTCAGGGTGCGGAGCCCCATGCGGCCGGTGCGGAGCATTCTGGCTATCCCAGCCTGAATGGGGGACAAGGGGTTAAAGGGGTCTGGGAGGGGGACCCCACATTTTTTTTTTAATATTTCCCACACTCAGAACGAAGCAAGTAAAACTCTTCCCACTTGGGGGAATCTATAAAAATAATACACTATTGTTATCTGTGCAAAAAAAAACCTGACATTTTCCGCATTCAAAAACTATAAGGTCTTTTTGAAAAAAAAAAATTTCCTCTTATTCCCACTGACCCCGTTAATATACCCTAGGAATTTGGTGTTCCTAAACTTTAAGCAGGCTTTGCTATTAACCGTTAAAGTCGGCGGGTTTTTAACTGTATACATTTTTCCTTTGAAACTTTAACATCGATTTTCTCAAAAACTATAAGGTCTTTTTGAACATTTTTTTCCTCTTATTCCTCCTGATCTCCTTAATATATTCTCCAAATTTGAGGCTCTTAGCATTTAAGGGGGCTTTGCTATTAACCCTTAAAGTCGGCGGCTTTTTTATATTATACGGAGCGTTACGGTTTAACGCGAAATTACGGTAGCGTTTAATGCGAAATTACGGCATGAACGAAACGCGAAATTACGCATTGAAAATTATGCTTACGGTATCTTCAATTACGATTTTAATGGCAATTACGCTACCGTAATTTCGCATCGTAATCGCAAATTTCGCATGCGTAATTATAGTAATGCGAAATTACGAAAATTTCGGCTCAACTCTAGCTTAGAGCAACTCCTGGGACTGCATTAGGCATCCTTGCTAGAGCAGTCAGGATTGTATTATTTGTATTGCCTGTTCTATTTGTCTGTCGTGCTTGGATCACACTAGCCTCTAGCAGTAGCGGCTGTGGATCCTTCTGATCTACAACTCTCTTGCTGTACTTGGATCGCACTTGCTCTGACGGAAAGAGCAGTGGATCCAGCTCGCTCTGTTTCTATACTTGGATCACACTCGCTCTGGCAGAAAGAGCAGTGGATCCTGCTAAGCTCTCTTGCTATACTGGGATCGCACTTGCTCTGACGGAAAGAGCAGTGGATCCTGCTAGCTCTGTTGCATTACTTGGATCGCACTTGGTCTGGCGGAAAGAGCAGTGGATCCAGCTCGCTCTGTTTCTATACTTGGATCGCACTTGCTCTGACGGAAAGAGCAGTGGATCCTGCTAGCCCTGTTGCCTTACTTGGGTCGCACTCGCTCTGGCGGAAAGAACAGTGGATCGTATCTCTCACTTATTCCTGTTTTCGTGTCTCTGTCTTGTCTGATACGAACGCTTGCTGGAGGCTCGGTGAGGTAACCGTTAAGCAAGCGCTCGCATCCTCTGTTTCATGTTTGTCTGTCGGTGGTTAGTTAGGCGTGCTTGTCTCTGTTGTGCTTAACACGCAGAGACCGCGCAGTAAACGAGTTCACTGTTGCGAATGAGTGCGGTGTTCACGTTTAGTTAGCGTTTGTTATTTTCCTTATCTTCTCAATGTATGATTACTGTGCCTTTGCTACTCTCATGCCCTGTCTTGCTTAAGCCTTGTGTCACCTCTGGCAATCGCCACTCTCGCGATTGTGTTCCTACTTCGTTTCTGCTGTTGTGTGTGCACCGTCGCGGGTTGGCGACTAGATTGGGGCACATACATACATTCTGTCCCTGTGCTCATTCTCTTTCGCAATCGCTTCTCTTGCGATTGCGTTCTCACTTGGTTTCCTTTGTTGTGTGTCTACCGTTGCAGGTTGGCGACTAGATTTGTGGACACACATACCCTCTGTTGCTTTGATCTCTCTCTTTCAGGGCTATCTTGCCCTGCGTTTCTTCCCTTCGTACAATTCCTGTCTGGCGTCTGTGGCAGGGCAGAGGAGCTGTTCCTCTGCACTCCACAGCTCCACCTGCCGACAGGAATTTCCCTCTACAGGTGCGTTGAACCTTTTGCTGGGTTCCCTTAAATTATACGCTTGTGGAGGATTTCCGCAGTGTCAGCGCACGTCCTATTCTGTTTATGCTTAGACTAGTTCCAGGGTGTAGAGACCACGGACCTCACACCCAGACTAGGGAACTTGCATAATCAATCTGTTATACTTTAGACTAGTTTCAGGGTGTAGAGACCACGGAACTCACACCCAGACTAGGAAACTTGTGTTATCTATTTGTTATTCTTCAGACTAGTTCCAGGGTGTAGAGACCAAGGACCTTACACCCAGAATAGGCATTGTTGATATCTGTTATGACTTTACTTCTGTCCTGACTATCCCTCTGATCTCTGATTCGGTACCTCGCATATCTGATATTCCGTTGCCAGACCCTGCTTGCCTAGGATACCGAATCAGCTTTCTGTCTTTGTACTTTATCTGTCAGTGTGTTACCGACCAGGTGTGCCCAACCTCGAGAGCTATCTCTCCGTTTAAGAGATAGTCTCCAGATCTGATAGTGACATCCACCTTCAGGTGTCACTCACTCTCTGGTCCTTCCCATCTCCAGCCTGACTCCACCCCTTGGAGAATCTCAGGCTGCTGGAAGGTTCCTGTGTCCTCAAAAGCAGTATTCCAGGCTGCTTCTGATCACCTGCTCAGCAGGTGCATGTCTCAAAGTATTACTGTTACACCAAACACTCACATACCTTAGGTGTCCAGAGGTTAGCAATGTATCTGTATTATCGGTGATTCTGCAGATCATCAATAATCAGGTATATATCTGCATTCTTGGTGATACTGCAGATCACCAATAATCAGATTCTCTCTGCGTGCTGACACCAATCGTTACAGCATGCAGATTAAGTTGCCACCAGTGCTCCCAATATCCAACTCAATCACCAAGTGAGCCTCCACCACACGGATACACAAGCCTCTTACCAGATGCGGGCGCCGACCCACAACAGACCAGCACAACAGCGTTTTTCTATACCAGCAGCATCAATTCTTCCAGAACAATGATCCTTAAGCTCAAACAAGGTTGTACATAGCGTAATTCCGTTTTATCAATAGCATCAGTAAAAGTAGTGTACTTACAATCTCCATATAAAACATGCGCGTATAAAATCAAGATCAGGATCCTCCAGCGTCTCACCGGCTCCTTCGGCACCGCATTTTACTGATGCTATTAATAAAACGGAATTACGCTATGTACAAACTTGTTTGAGCTTTAGGATCATTGTTCTGGAAGAATTGATTCTGCTGGTATAGAAAAACACTGTTGTGCTGGTCTGTTACGGGTCGGCGTCTGCATCTGGTGAGAAGCTTGTGTATCCGTGTGGTGGAGGCTCACTTGGTGATTGAGTTGGATATTGGGAGCACTGGTGGCAACTTAATCTGCATGCTCATACAAACAGTATTACACTATTGCTGTCCATTTGTTCCTCCCTTTATATGCCCGGATATCTGAGAAGCATTGCTGTGACGGATGCAGGTGACTGTAACTGGCAAGGCCAAACACGTGTTTTGCTGATCTGAAAGGATTAGCTACGCAATCTGGTGAGCGTATACTGTTTTTATCTTTGGGAAATGTAAGAAGATTTCACACCTTACCAGCACTGAGTGAAGGACATGGTCCCTTTCTGAAACATATAAGGACTCTGTGTTTATGGACTATTTCTTAGATTGTAGCTTATGATTGGATAAAGTATTCTGAGAGGTTTTATTTTGAAGAGTATATTGCTTAATACCTGTTGAGCGATGTGCTGTTTACATTATATTATATGTGTGTTTACACTAACAGCATGCAGTCAGAGTATGAGGAGAAGTGAGAGGAGAGCGAGGTGAAGAGGTCATCATTGGGAAAAAGCAGCTTGTTGTGCTGTGTGAGGAGTCTGGCAGAAGGGAGGAGGTGGCACTGCTGTCCTGACTGAGGAGGAATGGAGTGGCGTGAAGGAGGGATGAACAGTTTGTTTGTCACAGACTCACAGCCAACCAGTGTGCTATCATGTTGAGCTGCAGCATGTCATCTGAGAACATTAAATGAAGCAGAGTAAATTGTTTGTTGCAGTGCCATTATTCTGAATAGGGGAAGGGGGGGGGGGGGGGTGCATCCTCACAAGTTTGCCTCAGGCAGTAAAAAGTCTAGAACCGGACAAAGTATTTGCCATGCAAATAATTCACCGTGAAGATTGCATATTCACATTCGCCTCCCCAGGTGAATACATGGTGGAATCTATCCGCCCCTTATACATTATCGTTGAGCTAAACTTTGACCCCTTATCTCACTGTCAGCAGACACATGGCAGCCAATCAGCTCGCACCCCTCCCGGGCCCCCACCCCCCTATAAAAACACCAGGACAGCAGCCATATTAGACTCATTCTGTGGCTGCAGTGATAGTGAGAGCAGGGACAGTGTGTTGCTGAGAGTGTTAGGTAGGCCTGTGTTCTGTGTCCTCCCAGTGCAGATTCTTGCTGCTACCCATTGTCCTGAACAGCTAAGCCCTTCTTAGGGCTGATACGCGTACGTACAAAAAGGGCGCCCGGACAAAAAGGGCGCGGGGTGTAAACTCTAAATAATAATTAATCATTAATAGGGTTTATAAAAATAGTGTGCTATATTTCGTTTACAAATAATGCTTAACAAAATTATAAATCATTAAATAATGTTTATGAAGTCGGAAATTGTGAAAACGTTAATCTTCCCTGTTTCTAAAGTTAAACTTATAATTACGTTTTTGAAAAAAACAATAATATATGTTTAATTGTTATAATTCTATATTATTGTGAATAACCTTCATTTACGGTTTGTTCTTATAATAAAATCTGAAAATATTCTTTATAACGATGATATAAATATAACTACGTTCGTAATAAGTGTTGTAAAACATTAGTAATTATTACTAAAATTTTACTAAAACTATACCTAAGCCTACTCTTACACAGAACCCTCCCTGTACCTATCCCTAACCCCTAGACCCCCCTGTTTGTGCCTAAACCTAAGACCCCCTGTTGGTGCCTAAACCTAAGACCCCCCTGTTGGTGACTAAACCTAAGACCCCCCTGTTGGTGCCTAAACCTAAGACCCCCCTGTTGGTGCCTAAACCTAAGACCCCCCTGTTGGTGTCTAAACCTAAGACCCCCCTGTTGGTGTCTAAACCTAAGACCCCCCTGTTGGTGCCTAAACCTAAGACCCCCCCTGTTGGTGCCTAAACCTAAGACCCCCCCTGTTGGTGCCTAAGTAACCCTCCCTGTACCTATCCCTAACCCCTAGACCCCCCTGTTGGTGCCTAAACCTAAGATCCCCCCTGGTGGTGCCAAAACCTAAGACCCCCCTTTATTATGTGGATAATAATGTTTTACTAATTGTGGATGCAAAAAATATTTTGCAATTTACGTTACGTACTGATCGCTTTATTTTGTGAATAATAATGTTTTACAAACAGTAAGGGATAAAACTTTAAATAATGTTTTAATTAGTTAAATAAGATAAATATGTTTAGTATTTTTATAAACGTTATTCGGCACGGGTGCATTTTATAAACGTAAATCACCACAAGCACACTTATAAATCATTAAAAATCTCCTGGCGCCGTTTGTAAACGTTATTTATGTCCTGCTCCCTTTTTTCCTGCTCGGCGCCCATTAAACGCTATTTATTATGAGAGTGAATGTCGGCGCCCTTTTTGTCCACTAGCGGCCTGCGCCCTTTTTTCCCGCTTCCGGCTGATACATTGTTTTTCTTGCTATTGTATTGCTCTTCTGTGGCCAGTGCACAAGTTAGCTGTTGGAGACAGGTCTGCTGGTCCTAGTAGTGCACCGACCATAACCCAATAATCCTTCACATCACTACTGGCATCTTGTATCCACTGCCCCCTGTGTAAAACCTCAGAGCTGTAGGAAACAGGTCTGCTGGTCCTAGTAGTGCACCCACCGTAACCCAATAATCCTTTACATCACTACTGGCATCTAGTATTCACTACTGCCCCCTGTGTAAGGCCTCAGTGCAGAATCACTTTTTTTGGGGTTACTTAACTGTCATTGAACTACCTCAGTCTGACCGTAGAGGCTGGAAATCCATGATTGCCTGCCCTCCCACAATTGTGTACACAAGCACGGCGGCCACTACACATCACTACACAAAGATTGCAGCCAAGAGGACTAACACTTATGTCCTGAAGGTGTCAACTAGTAAAAACAAAGATATGCTCACCTGACATAATCACTAAAGGTCTTTGCGGTTGTTTGCGGACTGCAGTGCGTTAAACGCGGCGTTTCATCTGTCTATGGAGATTCACCAGATTTTGCATATTCGTGAATTTTCGCGGAAATTCGCATTCGAAATTACGGACCAAAATATTTGATATTGGGCCCATCAGTAGCCCCCAGTATAGATAGCTAGGTAAAAGTTCCCCCAGGATAGGTAGCTAGGTAAATGTGCCTTCAGTATAGGTAGCTTCTCCTGTTTCTCCGCTCCATCCCTCCTCTGCTCTCCCACCCTTGCATCCTCCACTTCCCCTTGCCTCCCCCGCATCCTCCGCTTGCCCCCTGTGCCATCCACTCCCCCTCTGCATAAATACAAGCAGCGACTCACCTAATCCATGGATTCCAGCGTGGAGTGCAGCCCTCTCTCTTCTTCCTCCTCGCTGTTCCCCTGGTGACTAGCTTCTGTTGCTAATGCGGCAGGCGAACTGCCAATGGTCACTGGGAACCTTCTGCCGGTGCACAGTTCAGGCCGGCATTACCACTAATTCGACAGTATCACAACCCGGGCCACTCCCCCCCTCCCCCCCCATAAAAGGTACAATCCCGGTGGCCATTTTCACTCTGCCTGTAGTCAATATAAGGAGAGGAGCTGCTGCTGCAGATACAGGGTCAGTGTTAAATATGCTGTATTGTCATATTTGTGCTTTGTAGCTGCTTCATAGGTGCACTGCTACTTGTAGTGCACCAGCTAGGGACCCCCCAATAGTTCATCCTGTCCAATAAAAGTCATTTTCACACTGATATTGATCCTGCTTGTACTGATATTTGTTAATGCTTTGTGGTGTGGTGTGTGTTATAGCAACACATAACAACATCCATATACAGTGTAGTGTGTGGCTGGTTGTGTCACCAGTGGTAAGCTGAATTTCGCATATGCGAAATCTCGCATCAAAATTCGCAATTACACATCGTAATCATAACGGAAAATTTCAGGGAAAATCGTAACTAATTTTGTATGTAATCGTAATATTTTACAATTTCGCAAATTTTTTTGCGTCATTTTCAAGAAATTTTGCCTAATTTTGTGCCGACTTTGGTGGTTAAAGGGACTCCGAGCTCTACCTAAAAAGTAAAATAGTACTCACCGGGGGCTTTCTTTAGTCCAGCGCTGGTCGGGAGGTCCCACGACGGCGCCCTGGCTCCTCTCCTAGGCCCCGCTCCGGAATGGCTGGACGGCGGCAGCCCGGGCGACACTCGGCTGAGTGTCGGGCTCCTTCTTCCGCGTATGATGCGGCTGACGTCACACGCCGGCCACCTCGCGTCATCACGGCGGCCGGCGTGGCAGTACGGCGCATGCGCGCTTTAATCGCGCATGCGCCGTACTGCCATGCCGGCCGCCGTGATGACGCGAGGCGGCCGGCGTGTGACGTCAGCCGCATCATACGCGGAAGAAGGAGCCCGACACTCAGCCGAGTGTCGCCCGGGCTGCCGCCGTCCAGCCATTCCGGAGCGGGGCCTAGGAGAGGAGCCAGGGCGCCGTCGTGGGACCTCCCGACCAGCGCTGGACTAAAGAAAGCCCCCGGTGAGTACTATTTTACTTTTTAGGTAGAGCTCAGAGTCCCTTTAATAGCAAAGCCCCCATACATGCTATTGTAAAAATGCAAAGAAAAATAATTTTTAAATTTGTCATTTTTCTGAGTTTAAAAAACAATTTTTCTTTGCATTTTAAAAATTGATTTTCTCAAAAACTGGAAGGTCTTTTTGGAAAATTCTTTTTTTTGACTATACTATTTTCCTTAATTCCTTAATATATTTAGCAATGTTGGTGTAAATAGCATGTATGGGGGCTTTGCTATTCACTGCCAAAGTCGGCACGAAATTACTCAAAATTTTATGCAAATTTACGAATAACTACGAAATCAATTAAATGTACAAATCGTAATTATGTATAGGGGAAATTGCGAAAATTTACGCCAAAATTTGCGTGTGTCACCATTCTAGCCCGCTGTTAGAGATGGACTGAACTGTTCACTGGGGGACAGTTCCCGACGAAGAATGCTCGCATCAGGCAGGTGAACACATGGCACGTATGACCCAACCTAACATCATCAACACCAAACCCAACATCATCATGGAGTCAAACTTTGATCCTTGACTCCAGAGTCAGCAGACACATGGCAGCCAATCAGCTATCTCTCCCCCCCTGGACCACCCCTCCCCCCACAAAAAACGCCATCACGGCAGCCATTTCACAGTCTGCATGTAGCTGCTGTGGAGGAGACTAGGTAGAGAGCTGTGCTGCTGATAGGGAAAGCACTAGTTAGGCCTCTTTTTTTGTGTTCCCACTGAGTGTCTTGCTGTTAGTACAGTGTCCTGGGCACCTAAAGAGCCCTTAAATGGCTGGTACATAGGTTTTCTTCTATTGTGATATTGCAGTTCTATGTGTCTGACTGCGCACAGTGCACCACAGACTTTAGCTGTTTTACACAGGTGTGTGCACACTGCTGCTAGTGGTGGTACAGTACCATGCAAAAATACCCCTCATAATAAGTGCTTTTTTCCCCTCTCTTGATATTGTTATTATATTGCAGTTCCATGTGTCTGATTGAGCACAGTGCACCACTGACTTTAGTTGTTTTACACTAGTGCTGGGCATAATGGAAAAAACTACGCTTACGGATCATTACGCGTAATTTTACGCTATTACGCATTACGGAATTACGCTTACGGCGTAGACATTTATCTACGGTTCATGTCTGTAATTACGCATGGCCCTTACGCAATTACGCGTAAGAATACCGTAATGCAGGTTGTTACGTTATTGGCTGACGCATACATTCTTACTAGCAATTAATGCGTAAGGCAATGCTCCCAAGCGGAAAAGTTGACGCATGGATCAATGTTAGGTAGCCGCCGACTTTAAGGGTTAATAGCAAAGCCCCCTTAATTGCTGAGGGCCTCAAATTTGGAGAATATATTAAGGAGATCAGAAGGAATAAGAGGAAATTTTTTTTTTCAAAAAGACCTTATAGTTTTTGAGAAAATCGATGTTAAAGTTTCAAAGGAAAAATATATATATATTTAAAAACCCGCCGACTTCAACGGTTAATAGCAAAGCCTGCTTAAAATTTAGGAACACCAAATTCCCAGGGTATATTAAGGGGATCAGTGGGAATAAGAGGAAATTTTTTTTTTTCAAAAAGACCTTATAGTTTTTGAGAAAATCGATTTTTAAGTTTCAAGGGCAAAAATGTCTTTTAAATGCGGAAAATGTCAGTTTTTTTTTGCACAGGTAACAATAGTGTATTATTTTTATAGATTCCCTCAAGTGGGAAGAGTTTTACTTACTTCGTTCTGAGTGTGGGAAATATAAAAAAAAACGACGTGGGGTCCCCCCTCCCAGACCTCTTTAACCCCTTGTCCCCCATGCAGGCTGGGATAGCCAGAATGCAGAGCACCGGCCGCGTGGGGCTCCGCACCCTGACTATATCAGCCCGCATGGTCCATGGATTGGGGGGTCTCGGAAGGGGAGGGGCAGCCAAGCTTTCCCCTCCCCCTCCGAGCCCTTGTCCAATCCAAGGACAAGGGGCTCTTCTCCACCTCCGATGGGCGATGGAGGTGAAGGCCGCGATTTCCTGGGGGGGAGGGGTTCATGGTGGCATCTGGGAGTCCCCTTTAAAAGGGGTCCCCCAGATGCCCACCCCCCCTCCCAGGAGAAATGAGTATAGGGGTACTTGTACCTCTTACCCATTTCCTTTAAGAGTTAAAAGTAAATGAACACACAAACACTTAGAAAAAGTATTTTAATTGAACAAAAAACATAACCACGAAAAAAGTCCTTTAATATTCTTAATTAACCATTAATACTTACCTGTCCCTTTAAATAAATGATCCCTCGCAATAGCCTCGGAAATGTTCTATCAGTTACAATGTAACAAAGTTATTACAATGTAACAACTTTGTTACATTGTAACTACGCCGCACTCGACGTCACTCGCCGCTCAGCCGCCGCATACACTTACGCCGCCGGCTCCCGCTGTCCACCCTGCCCACATCGCCCACATCTGTCACCCACATGTAGGTGACATCTGGGTAACATGTGGGAGAGGCGGGGAGGGCAGCGCTTAAGGGGGCTTTGCTATTAAAATATTCACAACAATTACAGCACCCTGATACTGCGCTCATATGCTGAGTCAGATGTTATATAGGTCACCTCTAAAAAATGTTTTATATAAGAGATAATGAATCAAACATTCATCAAACATTCATATTACAGGTGCTAAATTCTAAGTAAAACACAATAGCAGGCAGTAACCACATGTATAATGTCCTTGCTCATATAATAATTATCATGTAGGAGCGCTCTTCCTAGATGCGTGCAACCATCAAAATAAAGTTCTTCAGTAAAAATGGTTAAGCGCTCTTCTCTGCCTGTTCCTTCTTAGACACAGCAAATATGTCATATAATGAAAAAGCCCCCCTTCGGGGAAAGACTCACCAGACTTCTAGGCCTCCAAGGCCAATGCTCGCATTCGGGGTATTGGCCACCCCGCAGCCTCTCTGGCGGTCCTCTCTTGGCTATTCCCAGTCTGTGTAAGCAAAAAGCGGATTCCACATCGCGTAAAAGCGTACCAGTTTATTTTTAAAAAAGTTAAAAACAGATCAGTGGTGTATAACCACTCATTGGGTCAGAAAACTTCATCAAAAATGAAAAACACAGCCAGCCCCTTGTTTTACAAGCTACCTGATTCCAGGTACAGGGGTATGCAGAGATGAGATGCACTAAGCTGGTGACAAGGCGCACGCCTCTGTCATTTAGCGTCCCTCTCCGCAATAGCTTACTGGCTAGTGCTCTAAAAGATACCGAGCCTGCTGCACACAGACAATCCCGCCGCGTCCAGCGAGCGTCATGCGCTGTGACGTCACTCCGTGGCTCCGCCCAACGTTTCGTTGCCCTAGCAACTCCTCAGGGGCCCCTGAGGAGTTGCTAGGGCAACGAAACGTTGGGCGGAGCCACGGAGTGACGTCACAGCACACGACGCTCGCTGGACGCGGCGGGATTGTCTGTGTGCAGCAGGCTCGGTAAGCGTTCCGTGCAAGGTTACGGTATTACACGTATACCGTGTACGCTTTTACGCGATGTGGAATCCGCTTTTTGCTTACACAGACTGGGAATAGCCAAGAGAGGACCGCCAGAGAGGCTGCGGGGTGGCCAATACCCCGAATGCGAGCATTGGCCTTGGAGGCCTAGAAGTCTGGTGAGTCTTTCCCCGAAGGGGGGCTTTTTCATTATATGACATATTTGCTGTGTCTAAGAAGGAACAGGCAGAGAAGAGCGCTTAACCATTTTTACTGAAGAACTTTATTTTGATGGTTGCACGCATCTAGGAAGAGCGCTCCTACATGATAATTATTATATGAGCAAGGACATTATACATGTGGTTACTGCCTGCTATTGTGTTTTACTTAGAATTTAGCACCTGTAATATGAATGTTTGATGAATGTTTGATTCATTATCTCTTATATAAAACATTTTTTAGAGGTGACCTATATAACATCTGACTCAGCATATGAGCGCAGTATCAGGGTGCTGTAATTGTTGTGAATATTTTAATAGCTCCGCCCAACGTTTCGTTGCCCTAGCAACTCCTCAGGGGCCCCTGAGGAGTTGCTAGGGCAACGAAACGTTGGGCGGAGCCACGGAGTGACGTCACAGCGCACGACGCTCGCTGGACGCGGCGGGATTGTCTGTGTGCAGCAGGCTCGGTATCTTTTAGAG
This sequence comes from Hyperolius riggenbachi, assembly GCF_040937935.1. Classification (NCBI taxonomy): domain Eukaryota; kingdom Metazoa; phylum Chordata; class Amphibia; order Anura; family Hyperoliidae; genus Hyperolius; species Hyperolius riggenbachi. The sequence continues at coordinate 389,367,185 of NC_090648.1, forward strand.
CACTAGCCAGTAAGCTATTGCGGAGAGGGACGCTAAATGACAGAGGCGTGCGCCTTGTCACCAGCTTAGTGCATCTCATCTCTGCATACCCCTGTACCTGGAATCAGGTAGCTTGTAAAACAAGGGGCTGGCTGTGTTTTTCATTTTTGATGAAGTTTTCTGACCCAATGAGTGGTTATACACCACTGATCTGTTTTTAACTTTTTTAAAAATAAACTGGTACGCTTTTACGCGATGTGGAATCCGCTTTTTGCTTACACAGACTGGGAATAGCCAAGAGAGGACCGCCAGAGAGGCTGCGGGGTGGCCAATACCCCGAATGCGAGCATTGGCCTTGGAGGCCCAGAAGTCTGGTGAGTCTTTCCCCGAAGGGGGGCTTTTTCATTATATGACATATTTGCTGTGTCTAAGAAGGAACAGGCAGAGAAGAGCGCTTAACCATTTTTACTGAAGGGCTTTGCTATTAACCCTTAAAGTCGGCGGCTTTTTTATATTATACGGGAGCGTAATATTACGCGATTACGCGATTACGGCAGACTGTGTAATTTCTATAGGAGTTTACGGTCTTACGCGTAATTTGTTACGCGTAATAACGTAACCTACGGTCTACGCGTAATTAATTACGTGTAATACCGTAACCTTGCACGGAACGCTTACGGTGCATTTGTAGTGAATTACGATGCGTAATTACGCTAATGCGTAATTTCGGCCCAGCACTGTTTTACACAGTGTAACGATCGGTGAAGCACAGAGAGGATCTGATTACCGGTGATCTGCAGTATCACTGGAAATACAGATGTATACCTGATTATAAGTGATCTGCAGTATCACCGATAATCCGATATACCAGCTAACCTCTGTTCACCTGAGTAGAGTGTAGTGTTTTGGTGTAACAGTAAGACTTTGAGGACAAGCCTCAGCGCAGTCAGGAGTACTGCACAGATTCCTTCCGCAGACCCGGACTCTCCAAGACGGGAGGAGTCGGGCTGACAGCAGGAAGGATTGTCTGAAAGTAACCCTCAAGAGGAAGGGTCGCTAACAGAGTGAGGAACCGCCTCTAACGGTAAGGTCGGTTCTCGAGGTCGGACAAGCCAGGTCGTACACACAGATACAGTACAAGATCAGGAGACAAAGGCGGAGTCTAAGTGCAGGCAGGGTTCGGCAACGGGGTATCAGATATATCGAGGTACAAAATCAGGAGGCAGAAACAGAGTCTAGGGACGAGCCGGGGTTCGGCAACAGAGTATCAGAAATATCGAGGTGCAAGATCAGAGTTCAGGAGGATAGTCAGGCAAGCAGGAAGTCATAACAGATAATCACAATCAAACTAGTACTTTAAGCTATCAACAAAATCTAGCTAAGTGTAGGATTACAGCTCCAGCTGGTCCCGGCACACTTGCGGATCTGACTACGGATCTGGGTGCTCCCACGTATGTGATCGCAACGCCAGACAACCAGCAACTGAATAAGCAGCAGAATATATAGTTGCTGGACTCTGCTGCCCCGCCTGAACCATTCAGCCAATCATGAGTCCTGCAGGAATCAGCTGACCTTCCTGATCAGCTGACACTTCCTCTGCAGGTATAAAGGTTCTGAATTCAGGCCCGCGCGAGCATAGCTCTCCATCTGATTAGGTGCACTTACAGACCCAGCCACACCAAGCACATGCTGCTGCATGCAAACAGCCGCTTTGCTGTCAGGACATGCGGCGGCTTTTCCGCGTTCCACCACACCACCAGACGCGTGCAAACCACCGCGTAGGACGCGGATTCAGCCGCCTAGCTCTTGGCACACGCGGTGGCTTTTCCGCATTTCCTCACAGTACCGCAGCCCCCCCCCCCCCCAAGGAGTGGACTCCGGACAACTCCTACCAGGTTTCTCGGGATGTAAAGCGTGAAACTCTTTCCTTAATTCGTCCGCAAGCATGCGGTTCCCAGGTACCCATTGTCTTGTCTCTCCTCAATGCCATACCCTTTCCAATGCACCAGATATTGTACTGAGTTCTGTACAATGCGCAAATCTAAGATTTTCTCTACCTCATACTCGGGTTGGTCCTCCACCATCACAGGAGGAGGAGGAGTAGGACCCACATGCACTGCAGGTTTGAGTAGGGACACATGAAACGACCTTACTCCCCGCATGCTGGCAGGAAGATCAATGGTGTAAGTGACGTTATTAATTCTTTTGGTCACTGGAAATGGACCCACAAACCTGGGACCCAGTTTGGCAGAAGGCTGCTTCAGGGTCAAATGACGTGTGGACACCCAGACTAAATCCCCTGGCTGAAACTTCCATTCCACGGACCGTCTCTTGTCTGCTTGACCCTTCTGACTCTGGAATGCCTTCTGCAAGTTCCCCTTAACAACTCCCCAATTGTCCCTGAGTGACCTCTGCCAATCCTCTAGTGCTGGAAATGGAGAAGAGACAACTGGAAAAGGGGAGAATTTGGGTGTCCTCCCTGTCACAATTTGGAATGGAGAGAACCCAGATGAGGAATTCTTCAAATTATTTTGTGCGAATTCCGCGAAGGGCAAAAATTTTACCCAGTCACTCTGTGCCTCCGCAACGTAACATCTTAGGAATTGCTCCAAAGACTGGTTGATACGTTCCGTCTGCCCATTAGTCTGTGGGTGGTAGCCTGACGAGAAAGACAATTTCATGCCCATTTGGTGGCAAAATGCCCCCCAGAATCCAGACACAAATTGGACTCCCCTATCCGACACAATGTCTTCCGGAATGCCATGCAGCCGGAAGACGTGAATGATGAACAACTCGGCCAGTTCCTGAGCCGAGGGGAGTCCTTTCAGAGGCACAAAATGGGCCATTTTGCTAAAACGGTCGACTACCACCCAAATGACCGACATTCCTTCAGACCTGGGCAACTCCCCCACAAAATCCATGGACAAGTGGGTCCATGGCTCACTCGGGGTGGGCAAAGGCTGCAGCCTACCTACAGATGCCAGCCGAGAGGGTTTACTCTTGGCACAGACCGCACACTCCCTGACATACTTCCCTTGCAATCTGTTGCCAAAGAAGGCCACCAAGCACACCTGGAAATCAGATCCTGCGTTCTGGCAGCTCCAGGATGACCAGCATTCTTATGGGCGTGAAAGAGATGCAGGACTTGTAAACGAAAGGGCAGTGGGATAAACATGACCCCTTTGGGCTTTCCCTCAGGAACATCCTGTTGAAAGGGGCCCAAAACCTCCGTCCAATCCTCCCAAGTCTCCGTGGCGGCTAACACTAGTTTCCGCGGGATAATGGACTCAGGAGCGGTGCTGTCTCTGGTTCAAAACACCTGGAGAGGGCATCTGCTTTGACGTTTTTGCTGCCTGGGGTGTACGTGATTATAAACCTAAACCTCGTAAAAAATAAAGACCATCGGGCCTGACGGGGACTTAGCCTCTTCGCCCCCTCGATGTATTCCAAGTTCTTGTGGTCGGTATAAACTGTGATCGTGTGTTCTGCCCCCTTTAACCAGTGGCGCCATTCCTCAAACGCCAATTTAATGGCCAGAAGTTCCCGGTTGCCTATATCGTAATTTTTCTGTGCAGGTGAGAACCTACGGGAGAAGTAAGCGCACGGGTGTAATCTGCCCTGCAAGCCAGACCGTTGAGACAGCACCGCCCCCACCCCAACCTCCGAGGCATCAACCTCCACGATAAAGGGAAAGGATGTGTCCACATGCCTCAAAATTGGTGCTGAGCAAAATAATTCCTTCAAAAGAGAAAATGCTGCCACGGCCTCAGGGGACCAGTGGTTGGTATCCGCCCCTTTTTTTCGTGAGACTGGTAAGGGGGCCAACTAACGTGGAGTACCCCTTAATGAACCTCCTGTAATAATTCGCAAAACCTAAAAATCTTTGTAGAGCCTTTAACCCCACTGGCTGTGGCCACTCCAACACAGCTGTAACCTTGGCAGGATCCATTGAAAGGCCTGAGGTGGAAATTTCGTACCCAAGGAATGTGACAGTGGTCACCTCGAAAATACACTTTTCCACCTTAGCATAGAGCCTATTTTGTCTTAATTTGTTCAAGACAAACTTCACGTGGACCCTGTGCTCGGAGAGGTTATTGGAGTAGATTAGTATATCATCAAGGTATACCAGCACGAATCTACCCAATACCTCCCGGAATACCTCATTGATTAATTCTTGGAAGACGGCTGGCACATTGCACAACCCGAAGGGCATCACTAAGTACTCGTAATGCCCGTCGGGTGTGTTGAAGGCCGTCTTCCACTCATCGCCCTTTCTAATGCGGATTAGGTTGTATGCCCCACTTAGATCCAACTTAGAGAAGATTTTTGTGGCTGTGACCTGCGTGAATAAATCGTCTATCAAGGGTAACGGATAGCGATTTTTCACCGTGATTTTATTGAGGCCCCGATAATCAATACAAGGTCGAAGACCCCCGTCTTTCTTTTTAACGGAAAAGAAACCGGCCCCAGCAGGCAAGCGGGATGGCCGGATGAACCCCTTGGCCAAGTTATCACGAATGTATTCCTGCATAGCCATCTTCTCTGGACCGGACAAGTTATACAGGTGACTCCTAGGGGGCATACAACCAGCACGGAGATCAATGGGGCAATCGAACGGGCGATGAGGAGGTAATTGATCAGCAGACTTGGGACAAAATACATCAGAGAGCTCAGAGTACTCTTCGGGTACCCCCTCCACACAAATCTTGGTCTGACCCAATGTCACCTTCCCTAAACACTGTTGGTGACAATGATCGGACCATCTGGTTACCTGCCCCGTAGCCGTCTATTTGTGGAGAATGGACTTGTAACCACGGCATGCCTAGGATGATAGTGGAGGTTGACATACGCAATACAAAAAACTGTAGTTGTTCCCCATGCAGTGCCCCTAACGTGACTTTAACCTGCGGGGTCTGTGACAGAGGACGATTCCGTTGCAGAGGGGAATCGTCTACTGCCGTGACCTGAATGGGAGGACTCACTGGAGTGAGAGGAATACCCAACTCCTGAGCAAATTCAATGTTCATAAAATTAGCCGCTGAGCCAGAATCAATGAAGGCCTCAGTGGCTACCGACTTATTCTCCCATGTAATCGTACAGGGGAGAAGCAATTTTTTCTCTTTTTGGGGTGAGAAAGGTGTGCCTAGGGTGTCACCCCCCCCCCCCACTACTCCTAGGCAGACTCGTTTCCCGGCTTGTTAGGGCAGTTTCGCACTCTATGCCCCGCTTCAGCACAGTGCAGGCACAATTGTTCAGCTATTCTCCGCCTTCGCTCCACCTGGGTCAGTTTTGATCGACCAATCTGCATTGGCTCGGGTGGAGACAGGGCCGGAGATGTCGTTACTAAGGGTGCAGCGGAAGGTGCCGCATAAGATGTCACCATGGCACGGTGACTGCCCCTAGTCTGCCTCTGATGGCGTAGCCGACGATCGACTCGAATGGCCGATGAGATGGCCTCATCGACTGTCTTGGGCTCGGGTAAGGTTAACATTAGGTCGGAGACCTCCTCCGACAACTCAGACAGGAAGTAATCCATCAAAGCATAGGTGTCCAATCTGGCGGTAGCTGACCACCTACGAAATTCTGCCGCGTAATCCTCGACGGAGCCTCTGCCTTGCCGCAAAAGTTTGAGTTTCCGCTCAGAGGTTGCAGCAAGGTCAGGGTCGTCGTATATCACTGCCATAGCCTTAAAAAAATCCTCTACCGAGGTCAGAGCTGTATCTGTGGGAGGTAGATTGTATGCCAAGGACTGAGAGTCACCAGTTAACAAAGTTTTAATAAATATGACCCGTTGGGTCTCAGTTCCTGAGGATCGGGGTCTCAACTCGAAATATGATAGCACTCTACTCTTAAAATTCCGAAAGTCAGATTTGTGGCCGGAAAATTTATCAGGTACGGGCATATGTATGTCATCACTAGGAGGGGATCGCACCGAATTAACTGACGTCTGAAGGGTTCGCACAGAGCCTGTTAGGGCATCAATTAATGCTTTGTGCTGGCCCAGTGCTTGATGGATGTTATGCACCGAAGTGGCAAGCACATTCAGAGGGTCAACGCGTGCGTCCATCTGTTTTTCGGTCTGGCGTTCTGTAACGATCGGTGAAGCACAGAGAGGATCTGATTACCGGTGATCTGCAGTATCACTGGAAATACAGATGTATACCTGATTATAAGTGATCTGCAGTATCACCGATAATCCGATATACCAGCTAACCTCTGTTCACCTGAGTAGAGTGTAGTGTTTTGGTGTAACAGTAACACTTTGAGGACAAGCCTCAGCGCAGTCAGGAGTACTGCACAGATTCCTTCCGCAGACCCGGACTCTCCAAGATGGGAGGAGTCGGGCTGACAGCAGGAAGGATTGTCTGAAAGTAACCCTCAGGAGGAAGGGTCGCTAACAGAGTGAGGAACCGCCTCTAACGGTAAGGTCGGTTCTCGAGGTCGGACAAGCCAGGTCGTACACACACGGACAGATACAGTACAAGATCAGGAGACAAAGGCGGAGTCTAAGTGCAGGCAGGGTTCGGCAACGGGGTATCAGATATATCGAGGTACAAAATCAGGAGGCAGAAACAGAGTCTAGGGACGAGCCGGGGTTCGACAACAGAGTATCAGAAATATCGAGGTGCAAGATCAGAGTTCAGGAGGATAGTCAGGCAAGCAGGAAGTCATAACAGATAATCACAATCAAACTAGTACTTTAAGCTATCAACAAAATCTAGCTAAGTGTAGGATTACAGCTCCAGCTGGTCCCGGCACACTTGCGGATCTGACTACGGATCTGGGTGCTCCCACGTATGTGATCGCAACGCCAGACAACCAGCAACAGAATAAGCAGCAGAATATATAGTTGCTGGACTCTGCTGCCCCGCCCGAACCATTCAGCCAATCATGAGTCCTGCAGGAATCAGCTGACCTTCCTGATCAGCTGACACTTCCTCTGCAGGTATAAAGGTCCTGAATTCAGGCCCGCGCGAGCATAGCTCTCCATCTGCCTAGGTGCACTAACAGACCCAGCCACACCAAGCACATGCTGCTGCATGCAAACAGCCGCTTTGCTGTCAGGACATGCGGCGGCTTTTCCGCGTTCCACCACACCACCAGACACGTGCAAACCGCCGCGTAGGACGCGGAGTCAGCCGCCTAGCTCTTGGCACACGCGGCGGCTTTTCCGCGTTTCCTTACACACAGGTGTGCACACTGCTACTAGTGGTGGTACAGTACTTTGCACAATACCCCTCATCATACAGTGGAATGCAAAAGTTTGGGCAACCTTGTTAATTGTCATGATTTTCCTCTTCTTCTTCTATATCTTCTTCTTCTTCTTCTTCTTCTTCTATATCTTCTTCTTCTTCTTCTATATCTTCTTCTTCTTCTTCTTCTTCTTCTATATCTTCTTCTTCTTCTTCTTCTTCTTCTTCTTCTTCTTCTACTTCTTCTTCTTCTTCTTCTTCTTCTTCTTCTATATCTTCTTTTTCTATATCTTCTTTTTCTATATCTTCTTCTTATTATTATTTTTCTATTTCTTCTTATTATTATTATTTTTCTATTTCTTCTTCTTATTATTAATTTTCTATTTCTTCTTCTTATTATTAATTTTCTATTTCTTCTTCTTATTATTATTTTTCTATTTCTTCTTATTATTATTATTATTTTTCTATTTCTTCTTCTTCTTATTATTTTTCTATTTCTTCTTCTTCTTATTATTATTTTTCTATTTCTTCTTCTTATTATTATTTTTCTATTTCTTCTTCTTCTTCTTCTTCTTTTTCTTCTTCTTCTTCTTTTTCTATTTCTTCTTCTTCTTTTTCTATATCTTCTTCTTCTTATTATTATTTTTCTATTTCTTCTTCTTCTTCTTCTTCTTTTTCTATATCTTCTTCTTCTTCTTCTATATCGTCTTCTTCTTCTTCACTTATTTCTCTTCTATATTTTTTTTTTTTTTAAGAAATGCAGCTATTTTTGAGCGTAATAGCTGGTGGCGCATGGTGGAAGTGCCATTGTATGTGCTCCCTGGCAGTGGAAACACACAGACAGCAGAAGGTAAATTCAGCAAGAGCAGCAGCAGGAGGAGGATGATTGTGTGGCAGCAGGCAGTCAATGAGGCAGGCAGCGAGACATAATAGGCTGTGGTACCTAGCGTTGGTACCAGGCCGTAAATACACAGCATGAGGTTCCAGACAGCGGTCGTGAAGCCCACATCATGTCCAATACACAACTGGGACATCACAGTTTTCAACCCGGACACCTCTAAAAATAATATCACAAAGTATTAAAAAGTATATATATTTTTTTTTAAAGAAATGCAGCTATTTTTGAGCGTAATAGCTGATGGCGCATGGTGGAAGCGCCATTGTATGTGCTCCCTGGCAGTGGAAACACACAGACAGCAGGAGGTAAATTCAGCAAGAGCAGCAGCAGGAGGAGGATGATTGTGTGGCAGCAGGCAGTCAATGAGGCAGGCAGCGAGACATAATAGGCTGTGGTACCTAGCGTTGGTACCAGGCCGTAAATAGACAGCATGAGGTTCCAGACAGCGGTCGTGAAGCCCACATCGTGTCCAATACACAACTGGGACATCACAGTTTTCAACCCGGACACCTCTAAAAATAATATCACAAAGTATTAAAAAGTATATATATTTTTTTTTTAAAGAAATGCAGCTATTTTTGAGCGTAATAGCTGGTGGCGCATGGTGGAAGCGCCATTGTATGTGCTCCCTGGCAGTGGAAACACACAGACAGCAGGAGGTAAATTCAGCAAGAGCAGCAGCAGGAGGATGATTGTGTGGCAGCAGGCAGTCAATGAGGCAGGCAGCGAGACATAATAGGCTGTGGTACCTAGCGTTGGTACCAGGCCGTAAATAGACAGCATGAGGTTCCAGACAGCGGTCGTGAAGCCCACATCGTGTCCAATACACAACTGGGACATCACAGTTTTCAACCCGGACACCTCTAAAAATAATATCACAAAGTATTAAAAAGTATATATATATTTTTTTTAAAGAAATGCAGCTATTTTTGAGCGTATTAGCTGGTGGCGCATGGTGGAAGCGCCATTCTATGTGCTCCCTGGCAGTGGAAACACACAGACAGCAGGAGGTAGATTCAGCAAGAGCAGCAGCAGGAGGAGGATGATTGTGTGGCAGCAGGCAGTCAATGAGGCAGGCTGCGAGACATAATAGGCTGTGGTACCTAGCGGTGGTACCAGGCTGTAAATACACAGCATGAGGTTCCAGACAGCGGTCGTGAAGCCCACATTGTGTCCAATACACAACTGGGACAACACAGTTTTCAACCCGGACACCTCAGAAAAATTAAACCTTTTTTATTTTTTAATAGTTTATTTTTATTTTTTTTACAGCAAATTACACATATAGCTATTGTTGGACGTAATAGCTGGTGGCAGAGTGGCAGCAGAAGGTAAAATCTGTGTACCCTGGCAGTGGGAAACACAGACAGACAGCAGAAGGGCAGTACACAGCAGCCCACTGTAGGTGTAAAATGTGTGGCTACAGGTGACGTAATAGTCAAACTGAACCAGGCTGGCTTAGTAGTGAGCAGGAGCCAGGAGGTGGTAAAGGGTGGTAAGGCATATTAACAATGGTTCCGGCAGCCAATTCATGTCCCCCTCTCGCCGACAACAGGGGCCAGGAACTCACCTTCCACCCACGCCTGGTTCATCTTGAGAAACGTCAGTCTGTCCACAGACTTGTGAGACAGACGTGAGCGTTTCTCGGTGACCACGCCACCAGCTGCACTGAAGCAGCGCTCGGACAGCACGCTGGAAGGGGGACAGGACAGCACTTCCAGGGCGTACTGCGCCAGCTCGCTCCAGATCTCCAGGCGCTTGACCAAATACTCCATGGGATCAACAGGGGCATCGCTGTCAAGCCCGCTGTAGGACTACATGTAGTCAGCCACCATGCGGGTCAGGCGCTGGCTGTGACCGGAGGAGGATGCTGCTGCATGCACCTCCTCTCTAGTCACTGCTGGAGCCTCTACAGTCCTGTAGAGCTCGTTGCTGAGAGACAGCAGGTCTGTGGGGCGCTTGCTGCTGGATGCAGGCACCTGCTGCTGCCTCTGTGCTGGCTGGACAGTGGGGGTGGAAGGCTGGGGGAAGGCTTCCTCCAAGCGCTCAACAAGGGCCTGCTGCAAGCTCCTTATTTGTTGCGCTGAGTCTCCTCCTGCAGGAGGCAGGAACTGGCTCAACTTCCCCTTGAGGCGTGGGTCCAACATCATGCTGATCCAGATGTCCTCCCTCTGCTTCATCTGGATCACCCTGGGGTCCTTGCGCAGGCACGTCAGCATGTGCGCTGCCATTGGGAAGAGGCGGGCCACGTCTGCTGGCACATCGACGGCAGTGCTGTCCTCATCCTCCTCCTCTGCCGCCTCATCCTCTCTCCACCCCCGCACCAACTCAGCTGCACTGTGCTGATCCCCCTCATCAGCAGCAAGGTCAGGGACCTCCACCAAGTCCTCCTCCTCCTCCCCCTCAGAGGTGGACTGTGCAGCTGCATGCCGCTCCTGCTGGGCCAAGGCTGCCGCTCCCTGTTCCAGCAAAGCATTGAGGGCCCTGTTCAGCAGACAAACCAGGGGCACCCACTCGCACACCATAGCATGGTCCCTGCTCACCATGTTGGTGGCCTGCAGAAAGGCCCCCAGTCGTCATCGGGGACGATGGACGGGATGTTGCTGGTCTTGTCCCTTTTCTGAGCGGCGGACACAGTGGCCAGGGCAAGGTACTGGTTGACAGCGTGCTTCTGTTCAACCAGACGCTCCAACATCGCCAGGGTGGAGTTCCAGCGAGTTGGAACGTCAAGGATCAGCCGATGGCGTGGCAGCTCCAGCTCCTTTTGCACGTCTTCCAGGCTCGCAGAGGCTGCAGCCGAGCGCCGGAAGTGACGCACAACATTCCTTGCCGTTTCCAGCAGTTCGCCCATCCCCTGGTAGGTGCACAAGAACTTCTGCACCACCAGGTTCAGCACGTGGGCAAGACAGGGGATGTGGGTCAGGTTTCCCCTGTCGATCGCGGCAACCAGATTGGCCCCATTGTCGGCCACCACCTCTCCGACTTTGAGGCCTCTGGGGTCAGCCAAATCCTCTCCTGCTCCTGGAGTTTGGCCAACACATGGGTTGCCGTCAGTTTGGTCTTCCCAAGGCTGACCAACTGCAGCAGCGCTTGGCAGTGGCGTGGCTTCACGCTGCTGCTGAGGCGGGGGGTTTGGCCAGGTGTGCCAGAGGATGGCAGAGGATCGGAGGAACCTGCTGCAGTTCCCCTGACCCTGCGGGGTGGCACCACCCACTGTGTTGCTGCTGCTGCTGTGCCCGCTGCTGCTCTCCCATCCTCACCCCCTTCCACCAAGCTGACCCAGTGGACAGTGAAGGACAGGTAGCGGCCTGTCCCGAAGCGGCTGCTCCAGGAGTCCATGGTGACGTGGACCCTTTCACCAACCGCGTGCTCCAGCCCTCGCTCCACATTGGCCATGACAAAGCGGTGCAGTGCAGGCATGACCTGGCGGGCGAAGAAGTGTCTGCTGGTGTCTGCTGGGGAGCTGCCAGTCTGGGGCTGCACAAGCAAGCAGCGCACGCATGTCGCTCCCCTCCTGCACAAGCGTGTACGGCAGGAGTTGGGAGCACATGGCCCGTGCCAGCAAGCCATTCAGCTGATGCACGCGACGGCTGCTGGGAGGCAGAGCCCTAACCACCCCCTGGAAGGACTCGCTCAAAAGGCTCTGGCGTTGCCTTTTGCTAGCACGCGAACCAGCAGAGACAGCAGAGGAGGCCACTGAGGACTGGCTGCCAGAACAGGCCTCAGTGTCGGCGGCAGGAGTTGCAGAGGGGGGATGAGCAGTGCATTTCCTCACTCCTGCTGGTGCTGCTGGAGGAGCAGGAGGGCGGGTGGCTGCTGTTGCTGCTGCTGCTGCTGAAGGCTGTGCAGTGATGGGTGTGGTGCCACTGCCAGCACCAGATGCCTTCAGCCTCTGGAACTCCTCATGCTAGTGGTAATGTTTAGCAGCAAGATGGTTGATCAGAGAGCTGGTGCTGAACTTTAAGAGGTCTGCACCTCTGCTCAACTTCCGCTGACAGTGGTTGCAAGTGGCGTACTTGCTGTCAACTTTGGGCATGGTGAAAAATTGCCAGATTGGTGACGTGAAAAACCCCCTACGGCCTGGAGCCGCTGCTGCCTGTCTCCCTGTGGTGGTTGGGGGGGGGGGGGGGGGGCTTGGGTGCGGCTGGTGGTGGTACTGGCAGATGCTGCTGCTGCTGCTGAGCCTGAGACACCAGCAGGCTGTGGGACCTGCCTACTGCTGCCAATGCTTGCAATGATGCGCCTCCTTGCAAGGCCCACAAGTGCATCCTCCTCCTCCTCCTCAGAGCTGCTGATGATGACATCCCCAGGTGCTGGTGGTGGCGGCACCCAGTCTTTGTCTGTCACCACGTCATCATCATCATCATCATCATCATCATCATCCTCCCCCTCCTGAAACATGTCCTGCTGGGATGATGACCCCCCAAACTCCTCTCCTGATGCATGGATGGGCTGCTTGACTGTCGCCACAGTCTTGCTGTCCAATCCCTCATCCCCCAAAGTGCCCATCAGCATCTCCTCCTCCAAATCGCCAACAACAGCAGACAATTGACTCATGATGCCTGGGGTCAAAAGACTGCTGAATGACAGATCGCCAACTGACGGTGAACTGGCCTCCTCCCCAGGTCCTGCTGGGCGGCTGCTGCGAACAGGGGTGGTGGTGGTGGTGAGGGTGGAGGCCTCGGATGCAGAGCTGATGGCGGGCTGCTCATCCTCCGTCATCAGTTGCACCACAGTGGCTGCATCCTTTTCCTCAATGGGACGTTTCCGACCTGGCTGGAAGAAAATAGGAGCAGGTACTACACGCTGCTGCTGCTGCTGTGTCTCTGCAGCGTGAGTTGCTCCTGCTGGGCGGCGCCCAAGGCGTCCACGGCCAGTGGCTATAGGCGGAATGTTAGCCACTGACGCAGCTGCTGCTGCTGCGGAACTGTGCATGGTGGCGCGGCCGCGGCTTGCCACAATGCTGCTCCCTCTCCTCCTGATTCCCTTGCTGCCCTTCCCCTTGCCCAAACCGCGCTGGCTGCCACTTCCAGACATCTTAGATGTTTTGGGCGTAAACAAAAAAGTTTTTTAAAAGGGCGGGTGAAAAAGTGGGGTACTTTAATGGAGTGGGTTGGTGGGTGAGGTGACACTAATCACTAAGTGATTACTAGTACAGTACAAATACAAAATACAATAATTAGGAATCAGTAAGTGTGAACAGTGAACAGTGAGTGTGTCCCCTAGTACACTAACTAGAAAATACAATAATCAGTAGTAATCAGATTCAGTAGAAGGAAATAGAGTGTGTGTACTGTGGAAGTCACTTTCTTACCATTACACCAAGATTTCAAAAATACGTCAGGAGATGAAAAGAAAAACAAGATATGGCTTTATTCAAAAATATCACATGTATACATGCGGAAAACCAAGTGAGCCTAGTAAAAGGATTCAGGCAGTTAAGGTTTCTGCCTTCACTTCCGCCGTGCATTGGCTCTTATACCCCAAAGTACGTAGGCATGATGTAATTTTACTTGTCCAATAATAATGAATGTCTCTGAGAGTTTTTCTTCTTTACTCAAGGAGGGAGGATATTTCCCACAGCATTGCACCTGGTATAGTCTCCAGCACACAATCTATTCAGCATCTTGCTCCCATGGATACTTCCAAGGTCTTAGCTTGAGGAACTCGAAACATTCTCCGATGGGAGATTTGCAGTGCCAGGCGCAGCATATCTCTTAGACATTCCTGAAAGATAAAATGACTCACACAGTACTAGCTCTTGGCTACAGCATGTCAGCAATAAAAGATTCTGAGTCTAATTTTAAAGGGTAACTCTATTCATCTGTGTTAAATTGGCCATATTAAACATTAGTGTCACCTTATATCTATTAAGTGCATATATATGAAACTTGGATTAACATGATGCGTGCATAGCTTACCTGCTACCGTCAAACCTGACCCAAACTTATCTAATAAAGAACCACCAGGACTGCTTGCTGACGATGGAATAAAAAGGCCAAAGCAGCCCTTCTTTATTTTAAAATAAATTTAACAATTAAATAAAACCGAACATATAAAGATCAATTTTAAAGGGCAAGGGCTCCGGGGCACCGATAAACCTTGAAGGGCATGCAACCTGTCAAAAACAGGCCCCCGCCGCAGACACCGGCTCAGGGACGGCCGCATGCCCCATTTTCAAATCGTACTCTTAGAAGACGCCCTTTTACCTCTGAACCAGGCAAGTAATTGCCCTACCACCGATCTCTTCATGACCAACCTCCGGAGCCCTAGACCCCGCCTGCTGCAATGACAGAAACCACCACCACCAAGAAAAAACTGACCAACACTACCTAAAAAACAGGGAGGGTGGGTGAGAATCTCCGCTCTCCGCCGCAGCAAACTGAAGTGCGCGCGCTTCCTGCTGCCGACGTCACTTCCTGGTGACCACACCTAGCGCGGCCGGCCTACAGCGCTCCCGTCTCCTCCCCCTTCCTCTTCCGCATTAACCCCTCACTACCCCTACCCGCTGAAGCCTAGCCTCATCATGGGGCCCTCCCTTCTAGTCCGCTGCTCTCCCCTGTGTACTGGCCCGCCTTGATGCGTGCATAGCTTACCTGCTACCGTCAAACCTGACCCAAACTTATCTAATAAAGAACCACCAGGACTGCTTGCTGACGATGGAATAAAAAGGCCAAAGCAGCCCTTCTTTATTTTAAAATAAATTTAACAATTAAATAAAACCGAACATATAAAGATCAATTTTAAAGGGCAAGGGCTCCGGGGCACCGATAAACCTTGAAGGGCATGCAACCTGTCAAAAACAGGCCCCCGCCGCAGACACCGGCTCAGGGACGGCCGCATGCCCCATTTTCAAATCGTACTCTTAGAAGACGCCCTTTTACCTCTGAACCAGGCAAGTAATTGCCCTACCACCGATCTCTTCATGACCAACCTCCGGAGCCCTAGACCCCGCCACCCCACATGAGCGAGAAACCTCACGCTCGTGAGGCCCACAAAAACAATGCTCTCCTGACGCCCTCGCTCAAAGCCAACGCCCACAGGTCGGTCCCGATGGCGTTGAGGTGGACTCCATCCCGACGCAAAAACAGATCCGTGTCGGACTCTAGCTCCACATGACGCACGGCTACTCCCCCATTCCTGATAACAAAACTAGACACTTCTCTATTAAGCTTCTTTCTGGCCCTGTTCACCCGGTCTACCGACCTAGCCAACCTCCATGACCTTCTTGCTACCATCTCAGACCATACTATCACTGTGGCCGGGAAGTCTGATGTAATCCTCATGAAGTCGAATTTGATGTCCCTTATGATCTGCCTCGTAGAGCGGGAGGCCAGATCGTTACCTCCCACGTGCAGAACCAGTACGTCCGGAGCCCGATCCCATCTCACAAAACGATGAAGCTCAGGTAAGACTCTGTCCCATGTCATTCCTGGCACTCCAATCCACCGTAAGCAGGCCTGGGATCTCGAAATGTCCAACTGACGCCCGTCCGGACGCACCTGAGCTCTTCTTGCACCCCAGGCTACGTAGGAGTGACCGAGGATCCACACCAGACGCGGAGGACCATCTGTAGAGACATAAACAAAACAGAGCACAACAAACACCCCTCCACCACAAATAATAACAGTATACAAGACATTCTAAACTAAGTGAGGTCTCACATAAGAACAAAACCGTGCCGATTCCCATCTGCCAATCCTTTTTATCAGGCTGTTATCCAGACCCCATCGGGCGGCTTCTGTGGCCGCTCCGATTCTGAAGGAATGAGACGCATACTCCAATGGGGGAACCCCCACTAGCGACAGACCCTTCCGAAAAATGGCCACAAACTGGAATTTAGTTAGAGGCGTTCCATTCTGATGACACAGAAAGGATGGTATCCCCCGGGGGCGCAATCCCTTAAAAACGGATACAACCCGAACTGGGCAAACCGGCGACCCCGCTACCTCAAACAAGGTAATCGGCCTGCCCTTTCCGGCTTGATCCGTCTTTGAACGCCGCAAAAAAAATCTCCACGGACCGTTCCGCTAAGATAACGTCCCCTTCCAAAATTCCCGCCGGATTCGCCTTGCTGGGGCTGACCAACTCGCTTATTCGAAAGGCTCCGAAAAACGCTAACCCAAATGCAGCACTAAACAAGGCCACCTCGAAATCCGACGTACAAATCGCCGGCAACTTACCCACCAGCAAAGTGAGCAACTCAAAAGTAACTGGGCGGCGGCTATCCCGCTTAGATGGGCCTGCCCTAAAACCCCTCAATGCTAACCTCACCCTGAAGTCTTTGGTAATGTCAGCCTCCCCCCGCATCTTGAACCAAAAAGAAAGTGCAGCCATTTTTTTACTCATAGCCGAGGGTGAGATCCCCGCCGCACCATTGACTGCTATAAAATGAAATAACTGACACAACCTGTCTCCTGAAAGGTGTGAAGCTCCCGTCTGAGCTGACAGTTCGCTCCACTGCTCCCAGACCGTTGAATAAGCTGACCATGTCCCCTTGGACAAAGCCCTGGACATCCATTCCTCTATCTCGCGAAGGGAACCTCCCATAATTCCTCCGGGCAGGGAATCCCGAACTGCTCTGCTCCAGGGGCGAGGCTGCGAAATCGTTGCCACTGAAAGCGAGAGAGCCCGTCAGCAATAACGTTTTCGACTCCCGGTAAATGCACTGCATGCACGAACATATTAAGTTGCAAGCAAGCTAAAACTAAGTGCCGCAATAACCGCACTACCGGGGGGGAAGAACGCAGAGATTTGATTGATGGCTGTTACCACTCCCAAATTGTCGCAATTAAAGCGAATACGCTTATTGCGCAAGAACGGGCCCCACAGGGTGACCGCTACCACGATCGGGAACAGCTCCAAAAGCAGAAGGTTCTTCGTAAAACCTGCCTGCTTCCAGCTTTCCTGCCACGCCGCTGCGCTCCACCTCCCACCGAAATATGCACCGTAGCCATGCGCCCCGGACGCGTCGGTAAACAGCTCTAAATCATGGTTCAGAACACTGTCTTCCATCCAGACCGAACGCCCATTGAAATTTGCAAGAAAACTCAGCCATATCCTCAAATCCTCCTTGTGCTCGCCACACAGCCGTACGTGGTGATTCGGTGACATCACCCCGGCCGTCGCCATAGCCAATCGCCTGCAAAAAATCCTTCCAATGGGAATAATCCTGCAAGCAAAATTTAATTTGCCCAGCAGTGATTGAAGAGAACGAAGCGTGACCTTTTTGTGACTTAAAACCTCACGTATGGTTGCCAGTAAATCCGCGACTTTGTCCTCTGGCAATCTACATTCCATTGCCACGGAGTCAATCGTGATGCCCAAGAATTTGATGACTGTCTGAGGGCCCTCAGTTTTTTCCTCAGCCAGAGGGACTCCGAAGTCTGCACAAATCTGTCGCATAGTAGCCAGCAAATAAGCACATTCCGAGGAGTCCCCCGGGCCCAGGAACAGAAAATCATCCAAATAGTGGATCACTGAATGGATACCTGAAACCTCTTTAATTACCCATTCTATGAAAGAACTAAATTTTTCAAAATATGAGCAAGATATCGAGCAACCCATTGGCAAACAGCAATCAATATAGTAACCTCCTTCCCAAAAACATCCGAGCAGGTGAAAACTATCTCTATGGATGGGCAGCAAACGGAAAGCCGACTCAATGTCGGTCTTTGCGAGCAGCGCCCCCCGTCCCATGCGCCTCACCCATCGAATCGCCACGTCGAAGGATGTGTAAGCCACGGATGCCTCCTCCTGCTCGATTCCATCATTCACCGACAATCCCTTTGGATGTGACAGATGATGAATCAAACGGAAGGAGTTCGGTTCTCTTTTGGGAACAATGCCTAACGGGGACACAACCAAGTTCTCTAGTGGAGGGGAGGAAAAGGGGCCGACCATCCGACCCAAACGCACTTCCTTCCGAAGTTTGTCTGAAACTACCTCAGGCTGTGACCCTACGGATTTTAAGTTTCGATGCGGGGGAGGGGAACAAACTGCCCCTGTGGAAGGGATATTAAAACCTACTGCGAAACCGCGGCGAAGGAAACCTGCCGCCTCAACATCCGGATACTTACTTAGGTACCGCTCCATCCTTGTGACTTTCACTGGGGTCATCCCTCTTAGCGGAAGACTCCCCTCCCCTACCCTTCCCCTGACGGGAGCAACGTGCAGAGGCGTGTGTCCCTCCGCAATTGGCACATTCGTGCTTAAATCGACACGAGCTACCGAACTTACAGGAGCTGTCGTTAAACTTCCAGCACACCCCTGGACGTCTATTGGCCAGCTGCCCTGAGCCCCCTGAACTGCTGGCCCCCCCTTGAAAGGACTGGGAACCTTTACTCGTTGGGATCATCAATTTCATCCACAATACGATGTCTTTATGATTCCAACGGATCTCCGACCGCAACGCTTTGCGTTCCCTGAACTGCTCGTCGTAACGAAGCCACGCATTGCCTCCGTACGACCGATGAGCTTCGCCGATACTCTCCTGATAGCAAAACAGCGCCGAGCAACATTCGGGCTGCTTCTCGCCTATAACGCTGGCCATAATTGCAAACGCTTGCGCCCAATTCTGGTGTGTTCGCGGGATCAACCTGTAACGCCTGCGCTCCTCCTCCTCTTTCTTACTCTCGTCCGGCTTGACCCTATCCAAGTTAAATTTTTCAAGCGGTAG
This sequence comes from Hyperolius riggenbachi, assembly GCF_040937935.1. Classification (NCBI taxonomy): domain Eukaryota; kingdom Metazoa; phylum Chordata; class Amphibia; order Anura; family Hyperoliidae; genus Hyperolius; species Hyperolius riggenbachi. The sequence continues at coordinate 389,385,933 of NC_090648.1, forward strand.
TAGAGAAAAAATCTCCACATACTCGCCCCTCCATATTTTTTCCTTGACCTCTTTTTTTAAATGCGTCCCTAAGGGGCCATCGATGCACAAGTAGAGCTCGCCTTTTGCGGCATCGGACAACCGAACAGAATCCGATTCTCCACCACTCTGTTTTGCCGTCTCCGCTGACTCCCCGGAAGGAACCGCTACTGGGGGGACCGCAGGCACCCCCTCGGCCGAAGCCTGAGAAACCACGTGAGGAGGCGCCTGCGAGACCACAGGAGCGACCTGGGGAGCAACCGGCAGGGTGACCGTAGGTACCACAGTCGCCGAAACCTGGGGAGCCAAACCCGTTGTACCCCCCCAAGCTGCCGCGGGAGCCGCTACCCCCGCTACGCTTACCCCTTGCAACACATCCCGGAGACCCAATAGCAGGGAGTTGACCAAGGACAACGCAGGAGCTGCGGACGCCACGGCTGCCGAATTGCCCGACCCTAGCAGGGAGGGCATTCCCAACAAACCGCTACCCACCCCTGCATTCGCCGCAACCACTCCACCAACCTCCCCAACATTTTGAACAGTAGAAAGGGCATTTATTAGGTTAGTCTCACCTGGCTGCACCGGACGTGCGTCCCGACCAGCCGAACCTCCAGATCCAGTCGACTCCCTCTGACCGACCAAAGGCGACGGAGCCCCGTCCCTTGAAGACTCAGAGTCTTGATCTGAATGGCTCTCCGAAGCGTACTGTGCTGCGTTGTCCTGCCTTCTGGATGCCCCGCCACCGGGTGACGAGCGCGTACTCCGATCACCTCCCTGGCGTGAACCTCGACTGCTGTGTGCGGCTGGCCGCTTGCTGCGCGGTGGCGAAGGGGCTCTCCTTGCCTTCTTTGGCGCCTTCCCCTTCCCCTTGGCTTGGGAACTGCGTCCCTTGGCCTGCACCAGGGCCGGTGCAGCCGTATCACTGTGTGCTGATGCTGAGCGGGTGGAATCATCCGGCCTGGCCTGCTTGCCGCGACCCGCCTCCGCTGGCCTCGTCTTCTTCCTACCCTGCGGTGGTTGGCTGCGTGGCTGCGGGGGAGCCGACTCCCCTCCCCCAGCCGCTTCCTCAACAACCCCATCACTAGAGGCACCGGCAGCATTCTTCCCGGCCGCACCCTTGCTTGATCCTGTCTGCCTCTTGGCTGCAGGGGCTGGTGGCGCCTGAATGGGACTTCCTTCCCTCCGCACAGCCCGAGGTGAAGCTTCTGGGCTAAGTCTATCCGGAGGCCTGGACACTCTGGCGCTAGCTCGCGCTCCGCTTCCCCCGGCTGACATGGCAGCCATTTGTATTGCCACCCACTGTGGCCCTCTCGCCGTTGCCTCACTCCTGACCATCTGGAGCAAGGCATCAATGTCCTGCTCCGCCATGGCTGCCACTGACTGATGCGTGGGACGGACTCACCGCGTGGTGTTGCTGGGAGCTGGTCCGACCTCTTCCCCTCACTGCAGCCCCGACAACCACCGCGGCTATTTGAGGAGTCCTCCCGCCGTTCCTGCAAACCGTCGCTGGCAGGTCCCCTTCACCGCTGCACGGATCGCAGCCCAATCTCCGCTCTCCGCCGCAGCAAACTGAAGTGCGCGCGCTTCCTGCTGCCGACGTCACTTCCTGGTGACCACACCTAGCGCGGCCGGCCTACAGCGCTCCCGTCTCCTCCCCCTTCCTCTTCCGCATTAACCCCTCACTACCCCTACCCGCTGAAGCCTAGCCTCATCATGGGGCCCTCCCTTCTAGTCCGCTGCTCTCCCCTGCATACTGGCCCGCCTTACCGCTCTGACATTAACAGTACACTACAGACAGTGCACGCACACACACACGCAGGAGCTAGCCTATGAACAGTGACTGAGTGTCCCTCCCTAGTACAGTAAGAACTAGAAAATACAATAATCAGATTCAGTAGTAATCAGATGATTCAGGAGATGGGAATACTGTGTACTGTACAGACAGTGCACGCACACACACACGCAGGAGCTATGAACAGTAACAGTGAGTGTCCCTAGTACAGTATACAAAATACAATAATCAATCAGTAAGTAAAGGACAAGACAGGGTAGAATAAACAGCAGAAACACTGGTATAGATCAGAAATAAACTAACAGAGGACAGGAGGACAGCTGCCCACACGGGCAAGGCCCTGAGGCCTAAAGCTGTGTAAGCTTGCCTGCAGCAGCTGCCTGTCTCTATGTAACACACAAGCTACTAACTAAAATACAATCTCTATCTAGCTAACAACAATATAGGTGTATAGAGCAGGTGTATGTGAGCAAAAACGCTAGGTAGTTGACCACTATAGAGCACTTGCTAAGCCAAAGCACAAAGGACCAGATCTCTCTCTGTACAAAGTCAGGCAAGGACGGAAAAACCGAACATGGCGGCTGCTATTCATAGGGTAGGGGCTGGCCAGGGTCCCCCTCTGTGATTGGCTGCCGTCAGAGGGCCTGGGAGCCCTCTGATTGGCTCTAAGGACATCAATCTGGGCTATGACGCTATTCGAGCTCGGTAATCGAGCTCGAATCGCGCTGTTTGCTCGAATAGCTCGAATAGTGAGTGGGCTATTCGAGTTCATTCGAATAGCCCATTCGAATAGCTGCAGCTATTCGAGCTCGGTATTCGAGCTCGAATAGCTGAAAAAGAGCTCGAATATTCGAGCTACTCGAATATTCGAGCTCTGCTGAGCATCCCTGCTGTACACAAGGAAATGCTGTATGTGAGAGTGATGCAGAGGAAGCCTTTTCTTCGCCCATAGCACAGAGCCGTTTGAGGTATGCTAAAACACATTTGGACAAGCCAGCTTCATTTTGGAATAAGGTGCTGTGGATTGATGAAACTAAAATTGAGTTATTTGGGCGTAACAAGGGCGGTTATGCATAGAGGGAAAAGAACACAGCATTCCAAGAAAAACACCTGCTACCTACAGTAAAATATGGTGGTGGTTTCATCATGCTGTAGGGCTGTGTGGCCAGTGCAGGGACTGGGAATCTTGTCAAATTTGAGGGAAGCATTGATGCCACTCAGTATCAGCAGATTCTGGAGACCAATGTCCAGGAATCAGTGACTAAGCTGAAGCTGCGCCAGGGCTGGATCTTTCAACAGACAATGACCCTAAACACTGCTCAAAATCCACACGGCAGGCATTCATGCAGATGAACAAGTACAACATTGTGGAATGGCCATCTCAGTCCCCAGACCTGAATATAATTAAAATCTGTGGTGTGAGTTAAAGAGAGCTGTCCATGCTCGGAAGCCATCAAACCTGAATTAACTAGAGATGTTTTGTAAAGAGGAATGGTCCAAAAAACTTTCACCCAGAATCCAGACTCTCATTGGAACCTACAGAAATGCATTTAGAGGCTGTAATTTCTGCAAAAGGAAGATCCACTTCATTTCACTTCTCAAATATCACTGTGTGTGTCTCCTATATGATAAATTTAATTGACATTTTTTTATCGTAACAACAAATTATTTATACAGGAAAATCATGACAATTAACAAGGTTGCCCAAGCTTTCGCATCCCACTGTAAGTGTTTTTTTCCCCCTCTATTGATATTGTAATTATATTGCAGTTCTGTGTGTCTGATTGTGCACAGTGCACCTCTGACTTTAGCTGTTAGGTGCGCACACACTGCTGCTAGTGGTGTTACAGTACTTGCACAATACCCCTCATCATAAGTGCTTTTTTTCTCTCTAGATATTGTTATTTTGCAATTCTCTGTGTCCAGTGCACACATTGGCAGTTAGAGACCGGTCTGCTGGTGGTCATAGTAGTGGACTGACTACATAACCCAATAATCCTACACCACCACTAGTGTTGGGCGAACAGTGTTCGCCACTGTTCGGGTTCGCCCGGATTTTGGGCTGTTTGAGTTCGGTTCGGGCTCCGCCGGACACCTCGAGGTGTTCGACCATGCGTTCGGTCATGAGGTCGAACGTATGTTCGGCCTGACAGCGCATGGCCAAACGTTCCCCGAACGTTCGGCTCGTGCTGTGATTGGCCGAGCGGGTCACGTGGTTCGGGCTCGAACACGCGGCTCGCACTGCGATTGGCCAAGCGGGTCACGTGGTTCGGGTAAATAAATACCCGAACCGCGTCATTTCTCCGCCACTTGAAGTTGGGTTTAGCTTTGGGTAGGCAGGCAGGTTAGACTCTCTCAACAGCTAGGCTACCCAGGGCCCCCCCAGCCTCCTAGTCATACTACTGTAGTGCCAGTCAGCGTGCTTGTACTGCTGGGATCAGTAGTACTTCCGCCACCCGTATATAGCATTGTCTATTTGCCACTGTACTGCCAGTCAGCTTGTACTTCTGGGATCAGTAGTACTTCCGCCACCAGTATATAGCATTGTCTATTGCCACTGTACTGCCAGTCAGCGTGTACTGCTGGGATCAGTAGTACTTCCGTCCGTCACCAGTGTATAGCATACTATATAGCATTGTCTTATTGCCACTGTACTGCCACAGTCAGCGTGTACTGCTGGGATCAGTAGTACTTCCGTCCGTCACCAGTATATAGCATACTATATAGCATTGTCTTATTGCCACTGTATTGCCACAGTCAGCGTGTACTGCTGGGATCAGTAGTACTTCCGTCCGTCACCAGTATATACTATATAGCATTGTCTTATTGCCACTGTACTGCCACAGTCAGCGTGTACTGCTGGGATCAGTAGTACTTCCGTCCGTCACCAGTGTATAGCATACTATATAGCATTGTCTTATTGCCACTGTACTGCCACAGTCAGCGTCTACTGCTGGGATCAGTAGTACTTCCGTCCGTCACCAGTATATAGCATACTATATAGCATTGTCTTATTGCCACTGTACTGCCACAGTCAGCGTGTACTGCTGGGATCAGTAGTACTTCCGTCCATCACCAGTATATAGCATACTATATAGCATTGTCTTATTGCCACTGTACTGCCACAGTCAGCGTGTACTGCTGGGATCAGTAGTACTTCCGTCCGTCACCAGTGTATACCATACTATATAGCATTGTCTTATTGCCACTGTACTGCCACAGTCAGCATGTACTGCTGGGATCAGTAGTACTTCCGTCCGTCACCAGTATATAGCATACTATATAGCATTGTCTTATTGCCACTGTATTGCCACAGTCAGTGTGTACTGCTGGGATCAGTAGTACTTCCGTCCGTCACCAGTATATACTATATAGCATTACCCCGCATTCTCAGATCCACAGGTTCTAATAATCTAGTCATACCCATACTTGGAAACCTTTGGTCCCAGAGCCTTCTGTCATGCTGCCCCTACGTTTTGGAACTCCTTACCTCAACAGATCAGGACAGCCCCATCCTTGGACGTGTTTAAATCCAGACTGAAAACCCATCTGTTCAGTCTGGCATTTGCAGAAATATAACTTTTGTTGTGTGAATACTTCATCCTACTAATAACTGAATCTGACCCTCCTCAGCAGCAGCCCAGCCATTACGTGGTGCACAAACATCCGTAGTAGACGACGATGTCAGTTTCCGCAACAGTCCTCTTGACGTTTCCCAGTCTTCAACGACCACGACAACAACAACCAACTGTCCTTCAGTGTGCGATCCTACGGTTCAGTTGTCTGTCCCGGAGATGTTTGAGCGCAAGAGAAAATTGCCAGCAAATGACCCCCGGGCCGTGGCACTAACAGCCAGCATAGCCAAGTTTGTGGCCTGCGAAATGCTGCCATATCGCGTGGTGGAGACAAATAGCTTCAAGCGCATGATGGCGCTTGCCATCCCACGTTACGTGGTTCCCAGCCGATACTATTTTGTGCGGTCTGCAGTGCCAGCGTTACATGAGCACGTGGTTAGCAAAATAACCAGAAGCTTGAAAATTGCCATTGCCTGCAAGGTTCACCTCACCACGGACACCTGGACGAGTGCCTTTGGCCAGGGTCGATACATCTCCCTGACGGCGCACTGGGTGAACCTTGTGGAGCCTGGCAGTGACTCCTCCTCACCGGCTACGGCGCGGATGTTGCCCACGCCGCAAACTGCTGGACCGGCGTCCCTCAGAGGCACCAATCTCGACTCTGACTCCTTCTCCTCCAACGCCTCTCAAAGCTGTACCTCATCCGGCATCGGTAACCCAGCAATAGGGTCGTCGTGGAAGCAGTGCAGCACAGCTGTTGCCATGCGTCAGCAAGCCTTACTGAAGCTGATCTGCCTTGGAGATAAGCAGCACACAGGTGAAGAAATTTGGAAGGGAATCAAGGAACAGACCGATTTGTGGCTGGCGCCGATGGACCTGAAACCAGGCATGGTTGTGTGTGACAATGGGAGCAATCTCATTCGCGCTTTAAAGTTGGCTAAGCTGAGACACATCCCTTGCCTGGCACACGTTATGAACCTAGTTGTTCAACGGTTCCTGGGGACATACCCAGGCGTGGCAGATCTTCTGCTGAAGGTGCGACAAGTGGCCAAATATTTCCGAAAGTCCAGTACCGCTTCGGAGGGACTCACCAAGATGCAGGAGCGGTTCAATCTACCGAACCATCGCTTGGTGTGTGACATACCCACGCGCTGGAATTCGACGCTGCACATGCTAGCACGCGAGCAGAAGAGTGCAGTGGTCCAGTACATGATGGCGCAGTACCGAGGCACATCCGGGCAGCTACCAAGCTTCTGTAGATCTGATTGGGCCACCATGTTGGACCTCTGCCAAGTCCTCCAAAATTTTGAGCAATCCATGTTGCTTGTGAGCGGTGACAACTCTTCAGTCAGCATTACGAATCCACTGCTGTGTTTACTGAAGAGATCAATGTTGCAGATCAAGGAAGCCGCAGTCAGGATGCAAGTGGGGGAATCTCAAAAGGACAACAATCAGAGTGATGATGATACCAACATCAGACAATTTGCCTCAGGAAACGCTGGTCCTCCCAGCTATGCTGAAGAAGAGGACGAGGAACAGCTGGAGTTGGAGCAGGACTTGGATGCCCCCACTGCCGAGGGACAGAGCGGTGCACGTTGGACTTCCACGATTCAGCGGGAATGGAAAGCAGAAGAAGACGAGGAAGAAGGTGGGCCTACGGCGTGATGCTGGTGATGATGATGAGGGGGCGTCAAGCTCAGAAGAACATGATGAGGATTCTGTTAGGACTGTGGCAGACATGGCTCAATTCATGCTAGACTGCATTGAATGCGACCCGCGTGTTGTTCGAATTCTGGACGACGTGGATTACTAGGTTTATACCCTTCTGGATCCACGGTACAAAGACAATGTTCAAAAACTCATTGGAGAAAGTGTCAGACAGGTCAAAATTAAAGAATACCAGCAGGCCCTTGTGGAGACATTAGAGAGGAGATTGACATCCTCCTCCTCCTCTAGCCAGTTCCACGCCGACAGACTGACTTCCGCAAACCCAGGACGAGGAGGGGAACAAAGAACGCAAGCTGCAGCTAGTGCCCACAAGGGAATGGTATCGGCAGTGTCCTTGGAGTGGCAAAATTTTCTGACACCCATGCAGCAGTCCACAGAACAGCAATCGCCCAGTTCCACCTCCAACACCGATTGCCTGCAGAAGATGGTCAAGGACTACATGTCAGATGGCGTAGCCGTGTTCAACAATCCATCTGCACCCTTCAATTATTGGGTCTCTAAGCTACACATCTGGCACGAACTGGCAATGTACGCAATAGAGGTGCTGGCTTGTCCTGCAGCCAGCGTTATGTCCGAACGCTGTTTCAGTGCTGCCGGAGGCATCATTACAGATCGGCATATCCGCCTCTCCACAGCAAATGCAGACCGGCTGACACAAATTAAAATGAATCAATCGTGGATTGGAAACGACTACGCAACACTCCCCGAGTCCGACCCCGACCAAGGACCATGAACATCTGTGATGGCTTAGCGTTGCCACTCTCCGTAATATCCCATGTCTATTTATTAATCACTGCATGGCGACAAAACTCATTGCTTTGCTTTGAAAATAATACAAGATTGTTACCTGTGCCAAAAAAAACTGACATTTTCCGCATTTAAAAGACAATTTCCCTTTGAAACTTAAAAATCGTTTTTCTCAAAAACTATAAGGTCCTTTCGGAAAAAAATAGTTTCTTCTTATTACCCACCCCCCTGTCCACATACCCTGAACATTTGGTCTATGTTACATGTAAGGAGGCTTTGCAAAGCAGGAAAGTTCGGGTCCCCATTGACTTCCATTATGTTCGGTGTTCGTCACGAACGTACCGAACATCGGGACACCGTTCGGCCGAACGTTCTCGAACCCGAACATCTGGATGTTCGCCCATCACTAACCACCACTACTGGGCATCATCTAGAATCCAACCACTACTGCCCCCTGTTTAGAGCCTATAATATGAGTGATTGTTGCAGATAGTATTTTATAAACCCATCAGTCACCTGACCTGCGTAAAGTGATATTCGCTTTCCAAAAAAAGAAAGAAATATAACAGCTGAGTGAAACACTATTGGCATTATCTAGTATCCAACCACTACTGCCCCCTGTATTGGGCTTATATTGTGAGTGATTGTTGCAGATAGCATTATATAAACCCTATCTGTCACCAGACCTGAGTGGAGTGACATTCACTTTACCAAAAAAATAAAAATAACAGCTGTGTGAATAGGCCCGGATTTACATCACAAGATCCTATAGGCACAGATGTCCTAGCACCCTACACTTTGCCCTCCATGATCCTACAAACCCCTGCCAAAGCGCACCCCAAGTGTACTGGCTGGCCCAGCTGTCACTTCTCCATTACTTCCCTTGCCTATCATAGGTAGCTACAGGTACAACTTAGTATTATGTAGCAGAGCTCTCCTCAGTATTAAGTAACTAGAGGTGCCCCCAAGTATTAGGTAGCTAGAGGTGCCCCCAACTAAAGGAAGATCTGGTCAGTGGAATGTCGAGACCCAGGTGAGTAACCTCTCATTTACACTCCACTTGGGACTCGGCATAGTAAAGGCATTGAGGGAGGCACTTGGGGAGGGGAGTAAGCCACCTTTTTATCACCAGGCACCTGTAGACACGTGCCTACAGTGCCTTATGGTAAATCAGGTCCTATGTGTGAAACACTACTGGCATCATCTAGTATCTGACCACTACTGCCCCCTGTATTTGGCCTATAGTTACATAGTTATTTGGGTTGAAAAAAGACATACGTCCATCGAGTTCAACCAGAGAACAAAGTACAACACCAGCCTGCTCCCTCACATATCCCTGTTGATCCAGAGGAAGGTGATAAACCCTTACAAGGCATGGTCCAATTAGCCCCAAAAGGGAAAAAAATCCTTCCCGACTCCAGATGACAATCAGATAAAATCCCTGGATCAACATCATTAGGCATTACCTAGTAATTGTAGCCATGGATGTCTTTCAACGCAAGGAAAGCATCTAAGCCCCCTTTAAATGCAGGTATAGAGTTTGCCATAACTACTTCCTGTGGCAATGCATTCCACATCTTAATCACTCTTACTGTAAAGAACCCTTTCCTAAATAAATGGCTAAACCGTTTTTCCTCCATGCGCAGATCATGTCCTCTAGAGTCCTTTGAGAAGGCCTAGGGACAAAAAGCTCATCCGCCAAGCTTTTATATTGCCCTCTGATGTATTTATACATGTTAATTAGATCCCCTCTAAGGCGTCTTTTCTCTAGACTAAATAAACCCAGTTTATCTCACCTTTCATGGTAAGTGAGACCTTCCATCCCACGTATCAATTTTGTTGCTAGTCTCTGCACCTGCTCTAAGGCGTCTTTCCCACCAGGACGTTGCGTTTTAGGGGATGTTATAGGTCGCATAGCGTGCCCCTAACACAACGCCTAGTGGTGCTGGAGGAGGATGCTACCAAGAGCTGCGTTATGCAGCTCTTGTTGCGTCTTTTTTGTGCTGTGCGATGCGGAGACCATGTGATCCGCATCACGTGGTCCCGCCAGCCAATCGCCGCACAGAGCGGCCGCTCCAGGAAGTAAACACTGCACGTCACAGTGCAGTGAATATTAATTAGCCATGTGGCTGGCCGCGGAGGAGGAGGGGAGACCTCCTCCTCCAAGATCACTGAGCATGTGCAAACAGTCTAACATGGCTTAGCCACGTATAACGCACAGCATGCGGCACTTTCTTTTAACTTGCTGCGTTACAATGTAACGCAACGTGGGCACTGTGAACAGCCCATTGATTTTTCATTGCTGTGCAGTGGGCTGCGTTACAGGTAGCGGTGCTCATCAGGAATTGGCGGAATTGATATTTCCGCATTACCGGACGGAATTTGCATTTCCGTGCCGGTACGTGGAATCCATAATTGTACAGTAGACGGAACTGGATTTCCGCGGAACTTCCGCAATACCACCAAGCAGTATTTTTAAGCCAATGAGTGGATTCAGAATGAATAAGCCAATCAGTGTAGCTGCCGGAACGCGGTAATCCGCGGAATTCCGCAGAAAATTGCGGAATTGCTGAACAAATAGGGCTGCTTAAAAAGATAAACCAATCCTATGTTAGCAACCATATCCTAGTGACCTATCACAGGCTATCCCACCCATCTTGTATAAAATAGAGGCGAGGCTGTCCTGCATTCCATGGTTTTCAGTCTTTGTGGAGCAGAGGAGAGAGACAGACCCATATTGTGACTGTACTGTTACTGTACTGTTTAATGAAACAATAGTCTTTTTAAAGACTGTGTGAGTGAGCTTTAGAGTGAGGTTTAGTGAGTTAGCTTAGTAGCTAGGTATGATTTATTGATAGATTGTATATTGAGAGACTGTGAGAGATAGATTGTAGTGTAGTTGCTGTGAGAAGAACCAGAGAGAGTCAGGCTTAGCTTAGTGTGATAGAGAGTCAGGCTTAGCTTAGTGTGATAGAGAAAGAGTCAGGCTTAGTTTAGTGTGATAGAGAGAGTCAGGATTACCTTAGTGTGATATTAGAGAGAGAGATATTAGAGAGAGAGTGTACTTGCTTTAGTGTGACAGGGTCAGGGTAGTTAGATTACTGAGGTGTGACTGAGTATAGTTGCTTGTGAATTTTGTTTTTGCAACTATTACAAAAGACAAATGGAGCGAAAGCAGCAGGATGCACCTTCCACTCCAAAAAGAAGGTGGAGTGATGTATCAGGTCAAGCACGTGATCAGGCGGAAGGTGGCAGCAGGAATAGGTCTCCTTTGATGATAAATGTGTTCCCTGTGTTTACTCGCAGGGAAAGGCTTACTGAGCAACGAGCGCAGACTGTGCTGGAATATTTAAAAAAGGAGCTGACTACCCAGTCAGAGGAATTTCCCACTTGTGACAGCAGCTCCAGTGGCCAGGTTCCTCATGAACAGACCCCGGCAGCAGCTGGTTGTGCCAATGTGGTTGCTTCCTCTCAGTGCTCTTCTCCAGAGTTAGATTTAACATTTTATGATGAGGAGAGAGCCTTGCCGAAGTATTTGGATGAGGCATTGGAAGAGACCTCGAGTCCAAGATCTCAAGAAATTGTGGGTGGTGGTGTGTTGACAGAAATGGCCCTCATTTTTTTGTCATCCCGTAAAAAAAAATCACAAGCTTGTGACACCAGTCAACTTCTGATTTGCATGGTGGCCAGGTGGAGGGAGCAGATACACCTAGTTCCAGTTCTGTGGCTAAACTGGATGATTGTTTAGATGATGAGGTTAGTGATACTAACTGGATGACATCTCGTGGCTTAGGTGTCAGCAGGCGCAATCAGCATGGCCAAAGTGAGCATCCTGTTGGCCAGCACCCTACAGCTGCAATTTCAGTTGCAAGTACCCGCCGCCATCAGCACACTGCTGGGAAAGCTTAAAAAAAAAAACTACCCGGATTGTAGAAAAATCGTCCCCGGCATGGGAATTCTTTACAGTCCACGCAGAGGACGAGTCCAATGTTGTCTGTAACATATGCCGCAAAGTGGTGAGCAGAGGCAATAAGGACAGCGGGTTAGGCACTTCAGGTCGGAGAAGCCATCTGCGTGTCCATCACAGCCGTGCGTTTGAGTGGGTGAAGAACTTTGGCAAAAGCGTGGCTGGAACTGCAGCAAAAGCAGGCCCACCCCTTCCTCCTTCCAGCCTTTGGCCTGTCCCTATTCAACCTGCGCAGTCCCAATCCCGTCCGATTCCCTCTGCATGCCAGGCTGGAAGAGGGCACCAATCCACCTCATCTTCTGATGTTGTCTTCCCTGAACCACAAGTCTTGCAGCGCCAGCCTTCTGTTCCCGAAATGTTGCAGAGAAAGCGTATGCTCCCTGCAAATGATAAATTTGTTGTGAAGAATAATGGGCTCCTGGCAAAACTGTTGGCCCAACAGCTCCTACCTTACAAATTTGTGGACAGTGCCCCCTTCCGCAGACTTATGACCAGTGTAGCACCGCAATGGCGGATCCCCAGCCGCCATAATTTTTCCAGGAAGGCTGTGCCTGCCCTACACCAGCACATGTTGGCATGTGTAGCCCGGTCAATGGACCACGCAGTGGGTGGAAAGGTGCATTTTACAACGGATGCATGGAGCAGCAGGCATGGGCAGGGCAAGTATGTAACATATACAGCCCATTGGGTCACATTACATCATGCTGGGGGTGGTGCAAGATCTCGGCCAGTATCTCAGCAACAGCTTGTGGTGCCGCCCCGTGGGGTCAAGGGGAGGCCTGCTCCACTCCCCTCTGCCACCTGTTCTGTATCAGGCCAGGTTGCTGTTGTTGAGCCTCCCAGCAAGCAGTTTTGTTCATACAGTGGCATGCAGCACTATCGCTGCCAAGCAATGCTGCAGCTGGTGTCCATGAAAGAGAAGAGGCAAACAGGATCTGAAATCCTTCGTGCCTTAGAGGATCAGATCCGGCAGTGGTTGACCCCACGTAAACTTGAGACAGGTATTGTCGTGTCTGACAATGGTTCAAATATGCTTGCCGCTATTCGTCTAGGTGGCTACACCCATCTTCCATGCTTGGCCCACACGTTTAACCTCGTCGTTAATAAGTTCTTAGGAACCTTTGAAGGGTTGAAGGATGCTGTGGCCTCAGCACGTAAGGTGTCAGCCCACATCCAGCGCTCTGCGACCGCCTCCGCGTCATTGAAATTGCTGCAGCGCCGCCATAACCTTCCACAGCACAGACTGATATCGGATTGCCCGACGCGGTGGAACTCCACCCTCCACATGTTGGAGAGATTGTGGGAGCAGCAAATGGCGGTCAGGATATATCTGTCTGAGACTGCTTCCTCCAAAACTTTCTCACTGGACTACATTACTGGGGACCAGTGGGAGAAAATTGGTCAGGTTTGCCACGTTTTTCAACCTTTTGAGCAAGCCACAAAGTTGGTCAGCATGGAACACTGTAACATATCACAAGTGCGCCCCATTGTGTTCATGCTTGACAAAATGCTTTTTGAACTGCTTGGACGTGGGGAGCAAGCCGTAATGCAGAGTGCACAGGCAAATGTGGGAGTGCCTGAGCATGCTCAGGCCCAGGAAGAGGACGAAGGAGAGGCAGAGGTTGATCAGGAGGAAGAGGCCATTGTCCGGGGTTGGGAAGACATCGATGTGCAGCTGGAGCATGATGATGATGATGACAGCTCTGATAACAGGCCTGAAGAGGAGATGTCTAGCAGGCACCTCATCCCTATGGCTGCTCACATGATCAAGTGCTTCAAGAATGACCCCCGGATAAAGACAATTAAATCCATGTTAGATCCTCGCTGTAAAGGTAAATTGAGGCAGTTCATAGCCCCAACCCAGGCAGACTCCATGATGAGACAGATCCAGGAAACACTTGTCCAATGGGTTGAAGATGCTTTTCCCGCACCTCGGGCCACAGTTTCCACACCTTGTCAAAATACTCAGCAGAGTTTTGGTGGTCCTAGCAATTCCAAAACCAGTCAATCAGAAAATTTGCTGAGTATGATGTATGACTTTTACCATCCGGAGTGTTCCAATGCTCCTTGCAACAACAGCACCACCAGCAGGAATAGTAGTCACCGCCAGCGGCTGGAGCATATGGTGAGTGACTATTTGGGGTCATCCAGTGCTCTTGAGTCCATGGAGACTAATGACTCCATGAAGTACTGGACCAAAAAACTGGACACCTGGCCTTAATTCTCTCAATATGCGCTAGAGGTACTTGCATGCCCTGCCTCAAGTGTTCTTTCAGAGAAAGTGTTTAGTGCGGCAGGTGGGGTGGTCACTGACAACCGGACCCGTCTGTCCGCAGAAAGTGTGGACAGACTAACATTCATCAAAATGAATGAATCATAGATTAATGCTGATTTCAAAGCCCCTCTTATTGACTCTTAAGGAGACCAAAGTAAACGTTATATCCTTCAACCCAGGTCTCTAGTGTGCGAGGGCCTGTACTGCTGCCATTACCAGCTGTGTCAAACCTAATGATACTTACTTCTGCTGCTGTGACAAGTCAACTACTGGACGTTATATCCGTCAACCCAGGTCTCTAGGGGGCAAGGGCCTGTACTGCTGCCATTACCTACTGTGCCAAACCTAATGATACTTACTTCTGCTGCTGTGACAAGTCAACTACTGGACGTTATATCCGTAAACCCAGGTCTCTAGGGGGCAAGGGCCTGTACTGCTGCCATTACCTGCTGTGTCAAATCTAATGATACTTACTTCTGCTGCTGTGACAAGTCAACTACCGGACGTTATATCCTTCAACCCAGGTCTCTAGTGTGCGAGGGCCTGTACTGCTGCCATTACCTGCTGTGTCAAACCTAATGATACTTACTTCTGCTGCTGTGACAAGTCAACTACCGGACGTTATATGCTTCAACCCAGGTCTCTAGTGTGCGAGGACCTGTACTGCTGCCATTATCTGCTGTGTCAAACCTAATGATACTTACTTCTGCTGCTGTGACAAGTCAACTACTGGACGTTCTATCCGTCAACCCAGGTCTCTAGGGGGCAAGGGCCTGTACTGCTGCTATTACCTGCTGTGTCAAACCTAATGATACTTACTTCTGCTGCTGTGACAAGTCAACTACTGGACGTTATATCCTTCAACCCAGGTCTCTAGTGTGCGAGGGCCGGTACTGCTGCCATTACCTGCTGTGTCAAACCTAATGATACTTACTTCTGCTGCTGTGACAAGTCAACTACCGGACGTTATATCCTTCAATCCAGGTCTCTAGTGTGCGAGGGCCTGTACTGCTGCCATTACCTGCTGTGTCAAACCTAATGATACTAACTTCTGCTGCTGTGACAAGTCAACTACCGGACGTTATATCCTTCAACCCAGGTCTCTAGTGTGTGAGGACCTGTACTGCTGCCATTACCTGCTGTGTCAAACCTAATGATACTTACTTCTGCTGCTGTGACAAGTCAACTACCGGACGTTCTATCCTTCAACCCAGGGCCGGTTTAAACAACAATCGGGCCCCAGGGCAAAATAAACCTGGGGGGGCCCCCAACAGATACCCCGGAACAACAATCTGCATTTAGGGACCTTTTTTGCAACTGGTATAGTCAGGGTGTGAAGCCTCAATCGGTCGGAGCTCCACATTCTGGCTATCCCAGCCTGCATGGGGGACAAGGGGTTAAAAAGTTTTAGGAGGGGGGACCACACATAATTAAAAAAAATAATAATTCCCACACTCTAAACATAAAATAAAAATGGGAAAATATGAAAAAATGCCAGGGATCTTCATGCAGCCATATTGCGGCTGTATAGCGATCCCTGGCCAAAGCGCTGCGGCTGCGTATGGACTCCCTGGAAACCCCGTCAGGAAAGTTATTGCTCTTTCTTTGGATGCATGTAAAATTACACTACCGTTAGGTTTGCTACTAAAAGTGACATTTACTGCATTTAAAAGTATACTTTTTTCCTTCGAAACTTTAAAATCGATTTTCTCAAAAACTATAAGGTCTTTTTGAAAAACAGTTTTTTCCTCTTATTCCCAATGATCTCCTTAACATATCCGGCAAATTACGGGTTTCTAGCATTTAAGGTGGATTTGTTATTAACCATTAAAGTCGGCAGGTTTTTAAATGTGTATTTTTTTTCCTTTGAAACTTTAAAATCGATTTTCTCAAAAACTATAAGGTCGATTTGAATTTTTTTCCTCTTGTAGCCACTGGGGGCCACTACAAGGTCTGGGGCCCTGGGGCAATTGCCCCTTTTGCCTCTATGGTAGCGCCGGCCCTGCTTCAACCCAGGTCTCTAGTGTGCGAGGGACTGTACTGCTGCCATTACCTGCTGTGTCAAACCTAATGATACTTACTTCTGCTGTTGTGACAAGTCAACTACTGGACGTTCTATCCGTCAACCCAGGTCTCTAGGGGGCAAGGGCCTGTACTGCTGCCATTACCTGCTGTGTCAAACCTAATGATAATTACTTCTGCTGCTGTGACAAGTCAACTACCGGAAGTTATATCCTTCAACCCAGGTCTCTAGGGGGCAAGGGCCTGTACTGCTGCCATTACCTGCTGTGTCAAACCTAATGATACTTACTTCTGCTGCTGTGACAAGTCAACTACTGAACGTTATATCCGTCAACCCAGGTCTCTAGGGGGCGAGGGCCTGTACTGCTGCCATTACCTGCTGTGTCAAACCTAATGATACTTACTTCTGCTGCTGTGACAAGTCAACTACTGGACGTTCTATCCGTCAACTCAGGTCTCTAGGGGGCAAGGGCCTTTACTGCTGCCATTACCTGCTGTGTCAAACCTAATGATACTTACTTCTGCTGCTGTGACAAGTCAACTACCGGACGTTATATGCTTCAACCCAGGTCTCTAGTGTGCGAGGGCCTGTACTGCTGCCATTACCTGCGGTGTCAAACCTAATGATACTTACTTCTGCTGCTGTGACAAGTCAACTATTGGACGTTATAACCTTCAACCCAGGTCTCTAAGGGGCAAGGGCCTGTCTACTCTGCTGCCATTACCTGCTGTGTCAAACCTAATGATACTTACTTCTGCTGCTGTGACAAGTCAACTACCGGACGTTCTATCCTTCAACCCAGGGCCGGTTTAAACAACAATCGGGCCCCAGGGCAAAATAAACCTGGGGGGGCCCCCAACAGATACCCCGGAACAACAATCTGCATTTAGGGACCTTTTTTGCAACTGGTATAGTCAGGGTGTGAAGCCTCAATCGGTCGGAGCTCCACATTCTGGCTATCCCAGCCTGCATGGGGGACAAGGGGTTAAAAAGTTTTAGGAGGGGGGACCCCACATAATTAAAAAAAATAATAATTCCCACACTCTAAACATAAAATAAAAATGGGAAAATATGAAAAAATGCCAGGGATCTTCATGCAGCCATATTGCGGCTGTATAGCGATCCCTGGCCAAAGCGCTGCGGCTGCGTATGGACTCCCTGGAAACCCCGTCAGGAAAGTTATTGCTCTTTCTTTGGATGCATGTAAAATTACACTACCGTTAGGTTTGCTACTAAAAGTGACATTTACTGCATTTAAAAGTATACTTTTTTCCTTCGAAACTTTAAAAATCGATTTTCTCAAAAACTATAAGGTCTTTTTGAAAAATAGTTTTTTCCTCTTATTCCCAATGATCTCCTTAACATATCCGGCAAATTACGGGTTTCTAGCATTTAAGGTGGATTTGTTATTAACCATTAAAGTCAGCAGGTTTTTAAATGTGTATTTTTTTTCCTTTGAAACTTTAAAATCGATTTTCTCAAAAACTATAAGGTCGATTTGAATTTTTTTCCTCTTGTAGCCACTGGGGGCCACTACAAGGTCTGGGGCCCTGGGGCAATTGCCCCTTTTGCCTCTATGGTAGCGCCGGCCCTGCTTCAACCCAGGTCTCTAGTGTGCGAGGGACTGTACTGCTGCCATTACCTGCTGTGTCAAACCTAATGATACTTACTTCTGCTGCTGTGACAAGTCAACTACTGGACGTTCTATCCGTCAACCCAGGTCTCTAGGGGGCAAGGGCCTGTACTGCTGCCATTACCTGCTGTGTCAAACCTAATGATAATTACTTCTGCTGCTGTGACAAGTCAACTACCGGACGTTATATCCTTCAACCCAGGTCTCTAGGGGGCAAGGGCCTGTACTGCTGCCATTACCTGCTGTGTCAAACCTAATGATACTTACTTCTGCTGCTGTGACAAGTCAACTACTGAACGTTATATCCGTCAACCCAGGTCTCTAGGGGGCGAGGGCCTGTACTGCTGCCATTACCTGCTGTGTCAAACCTAATGATACTTACTTCTGCTGCTGTGACAAGTCAACTACTGGACGTTCTATCCGTCAACCCAGGTCTCTAGGGGGCAAGGGCCTGTACTGCTGCCATTACCTGCTGTGTCAAACCTAATGATACTTACTTCTGCTGCTGTGACAAGTCAACTACCGGACGTTATATGCTTCAACCCAGGTCTCTAGTGTGCGAGGGCCTGTACTGCTGCCATTACCTGCGGTGTCAAACCTAATGATACTTACTTCTGCTGCTGTGACAAGTCAACTATTGGACGTTATAACCTTCAACCCAGGTCTCTAAGGGGCAAGGGCCTGTCTACTCTGCTGCCGTTACCTGCTGTCTCAAACCTAATGATACTTACTTCTACTGCTGTGACAAGTCAACTACCATACGTTATAGCCTTCAACCCAGGTCTCTAAGGGGCAAGGGCCTGTCTACTCTGCTGCCGTTACCTGCTGTCTCAAACCTAATGATACTTACTTCTGCTGCTGTGCAAGTCAACTGCCAGACGTTCTATCTTTCAACCCAGGTCTCTAGGGGGCAAGGGCCTGTACTGCTGCCATTACCTGCTGTCTCAAACCTAATGATACTTACTTCTGCCAACTCAGCTGCCTGACGTTATATTCTTCAACCCAGGTCTCTAGGGGGCACTGTAGTTCTCATGATCATGTAGTGTGTGGGGGCACTTACCTATGCCGTGTGCTCCTGCCAACGAGGGATGCCAGAGAACTGTTGTCTTCGTGTTCAAGCAGTGGGGGCACTTACCTATGCCGTGTGCTCCTGCCAATGAGGGATGCCAGAGAACTGTTGTCTTCATGTTCAAGAAGTGGGGGCACTAAACTTATGTTGTGTGCTCCTGCCAATGAGGGATGCCAGAGAACTGCTTTTAACAAGATCAAGCATCATTGGATGTTTGAATTTAATTTAAAATTCTAATAAAGATATTACATATTGGCTACTTTATATATCCACCACTGAACATGCACGGAGACCATAAAAATTATCAATGGTATTGGTGACATGTAAAGTGCATCCATTTTAACACTGTTATTTGTAGAATTAAATCAATTCGCAAAATTGCTCAATGTGTTAATTCTGGTTTAACATGCAGGGAATGTGTTGGACCCACATTCTATCTTATTTGATTCAATGCAATGAAAATTATGCATGAACATCCATTGAATACCTCAAAACCATGTGAATAGAATATTTGTGTGTTAGAGCAGTATTCCCCAACCCTGTCCTCAAGGCCCACTAACAGTACATGTTTCGCAGGAAATAACACACAGTCACAGGTGATGTCATTAGTGTCTCAGCAGAGCCGGTGATTAACTACCTCTGTGGATTTCGATAAAACATGCACTTTCGGTGGGCCTTGAGGGCAGGATTAGGGAACACTGTGTTAGAGTATAAAAAGTTTGTGTTGCATACACCAGACACAAAAATACCTTGCTAGAGCCTGAGGGTCATCAGCTACTTATACATAAATTGTTATATATATAAAAGAAACAGATGGATTTAGTTTTTTACAAACTTATTTTACTGCAATTTGCAATACCAATTTTTTTTTGTACAAAAGTACAATAAAACCAAAATAACAATAT